>NC_060278.1:96461761-96522912 GCF_021613505.1 Equus quagga
GTGAATCGAACCTTTTGCTGTTGTGTAATATCCTCTTCATCACTGGTAGTAGTGACGAAGTCTACACCCTTCTGAAGTCTACTTTGAATGATGTTAGTACTGCCTCCAATTTGCTTTGATTACTATTTGCGTGGTGTATCTTATTCCATCCATTTACTTTTAACCCATTTATTTCTTTATAGTTAAATTGGGTTTCTCGTAAACAGCATATTATTGCCTTTTGTTTTTTTTCAAATCTACTGGTCTGTCTTTTAACTGGTTATCTTTCATTGACATATCAAATTGGATTAAAATTTTCCATCTTGCGGCTGGCCTGGTGGTGAAGTGGTTAAGTTTGCGCCCTCTTCTTCGGTGGCCCAGGGTTCATAGGTTCGGATCCCGGACAGGGACCTAGCACCTCTTGTTAAGCCACACTGTGGCGGCATCCCACGTAAAATAGAGGAAGGCTGGCACAGATGTTAGCTCAGGGCCAGTCCTCCTCACACACACACACACACACACACACACACACAAACACACACAATTTCCATCTTGCTATTTGTTTTCTATTTTCCATTTGTGCTTTTTCTTGCTTTTTCTCTTTTTCTTTTTTTTTCTTTTTTTTTTTTTTTAAAGATTTTATTTTTTCCTTCTTCTCCCCAAAGCCCCCCGGTACATAGCTGTGTATTCTTCGTTGTGGGTTCCTCTAGTTGTAGCACGTGGGATGCTGCCTCAGCGTGGTCCGACGAGCAGTGCCATGTCCGCGCCCAGGATTCGAACCGACGAAACACTGGGCCGCCTGCAGCGGAGCGCGCGAACCCAACCACTCGGCCACGGGGCCAGCCCGCTTTTTCTCTTTTTCTTCCTTAGTTTGGATTATGTTTTCTCAGGGAAAAACCTCAACCTATTGGGTACCAAAAGTAGACAGTAATATTTACTGCATCTGATGGAGACAGTTTATTACTCATAGCATCCCGAGCAACATGAACATCAACGTGGTTGAGCGCTGCTCCCTTGACACTAAGTCCAACAAGTGATACAGTGTCCAGATGCACAGTACACTCACGGTGGGTTTGTGTTGCGGCTAAGGGACCAAGACCTAGCACTTTTATAGCAAGCAGTAAGCAAGCCTGCCTTTTTCTGAGAAAGCCATGACCTCATCTCTCAAAATTGCCAGCCGTATTAACAATCCTGAGCAAGGGCCCAGGTGAAAGAGCAGTCAGACTCTTGCAATCCTGACATACTCAACAAGATGTGTTGGACACAAAGAGGCCCAGGGAGGATGCCTGCCAATATTTTTATGATTCCATTTTATCTCCATGATTGGCTTCTTATTTATACCTCTTTAAGAAAAGTTTTTAGTGGTTGCCCTTGCATTTACAATATATCTCTTCAATTAATCACAATCTTCAAATGATAGTATATCACTTCTTATATATATATCACTTCTATAGCAGAAAGATCCTTTAACAGAATATTTCCAATTCCTCATCCCATCGTTTTTACTATTGTTGTTGTCATACGTTTTACTTTTACTTATGTTGTACATGCACAATATATTGCTACTCTTCTCCTTTAGACAGTCAATTAATTATCTTTTAAAGTGATTAAAAACATTAAAAACAGAAAAATGTCTCTTATATTTACCTTTTTCTGTCCATTTCCAGAGGTCTTCATTTCTTTAGGTAGATCCGAAATTCTCTCTAATATCATATTCTTTCTGCCTCCAGAACTTCTTTTCTAGTTCTTGTAGCGCTGATCTGCTGGGAATGAATTTTCTGTTTTTGTTCACCTGAAAAAAAGGGTTTGAATCTCCTTGATGTTTGAAAGATATTTTTGCTGGGTATAGAATTCCGAGTTAACAGCTTTTTTCTTTCAGTATTTTAAAGCTATCACTCTATTATCTTCTGGTCATATAACTTATTCTCTAATGAAAAGTCTGCTATAACTCTTATCTTTGTTCATCTGTAGGCAGTGTGTCTTTTTCCTCTAGATGCCTTCGAGATTTTCTCCTTATCTTTGGTTTTCAACCATTTGAATATGATAGATCATATTTTTTGTTTGTGTGTGTATTTACTTATGTGTCTGTGTGTTGTGCATTGGCATTTAATCTTTTTTGGATTCTGTGAATTTCGTGGCTCTGTGTTTTTTTTCATTATTTTTGGAAAATTATTGGCCATTATTTCTACAAATATGTGTGTGTGTGTGTGTTTATCTCTATCTCTTCTTCTGGGATTCAAATTACACATAAGTTAGCTTTGGATCTTCTGGTTTTTTGTTTTGTTTCACTCTTTCTTCTCTTTCTGTTTCAGTTTGGCTAGTCTCTATTAACCTATCTTCAAGTTTACTGATTTTTTCCTCAGCTGTGTTGAGTTTACTGATGAGCCTGCCAAAGGATTCTTCATCTCTGTTACATGCTTTTTAAATTTCTAGCATTTTCCATATGACTGTTTTTTACAGTCTCCATCTCTCTGCTAAGATTCCCCTTCTATTTATACATGTTGTCCATATTTTCCAACAGAGCCTTTCCCATACTGTTATAGTTGTTTTAAATTCTCTGTCACATAACTCTAGAAAATTATCTGTGTCTTGAATTTGATTCTGTTAATTGCTTTGATGATTGACAATAGGGCTTTTTGTTTTTTGGGTTTTTAAAATTGCTTTTTGTGTGTGAATTGTAATTTTTGATTGATTTGTTGACATAATGTGTAGAACAGTAGAGACTGAGGTCAATATTATTTATGCCTGGAAATTGTCATCTCTCTTCTTTTTTCAGGCCATTAGTGTGGAGGATTGAGTCAATCTTGTCAGGAGTTGAACTATGTTTGGGTTTTGTTGTTTCTATGATTACTTTTAGTGTCTGTGACTCCCATGGATTCTGTATGGTCATGTAAGCCCCACTGGGCCTTTAGCAATTCAATAAAAATTGTAGCCGAACTCTTCTTACCGCTTGCATGGAGACATCGTCTTCCTCTCGCTTCACAGTGTGCCAGTGCCTGCATCCCATTCCTTCTTGGAGGCTCCTTCTTCTTTGGAATGCAGGTTAACTGGTGGCTCTGCAACCTCAGCTCTCTGATGGGTTTGACAAGTTATAATTTCATAGATTACCTAACAATTTTTTAATATTGTTATTAGTGTGGTAATGATGCTCTTCCCAGCTTTCTGTGTCCTAGATGGAAGCCAGAAATCCAAGCCATTTCTTTTATAGTGCTTCTTTCAACACCTCTTGCCATCCACTCCTGGGTCCACTGCCTGGGTCTTTCTCTTGGCTGACACCCTTCCAGGTCAGCCTCTTGAATTATTTTTCCCCCTCCACCCCTTCATGTGACAAATATCTGGTAAAGGGAAGGGACAGAGTTTCCTGATCTGTCGCTATCTTGGGGACAGGTCAAAAACATCTATGGAGTCCTGTTCCCAAGAATAAGCCTGAAAACGGGAGAGGTGACTTTGGGAGCCGAGCTCTCCTCCACTGTACTCCTTACTTACCCTCATTCCTCTGTGCTAGGAAATGGGACCAAGTATCTGCTCCATCCATTAATGAGGAATAAGAATCAAACTGTCCAAAATGTCTCCTGGAAGATGAAAACTGCAACAGGATAAAAGGGGAGCAAGCTGGGAGTAGTGCTTATAAGCACAGTCTCTGAAGCAGCCTAGCTGGGTTGAATTCCAGCTCCATCACTCGCTCGCTTTACGGCCTTGGACAAGTGCCTTCACCTGTCTGTATCTCAGTATAGTATCTGTAAAATGGAAATAATAATAGTACTTACCTCACAGGATTGTTAAGAGGATTAAAAGAGTAAATATTTGCAAAGCACTTATAATAGTGACAGGTACATAATAAGCTCTATACAACTATTAACTATTAGGGTGTACTTCCCATAATTTCAGAAATTCATGGAAGAAAGCAGTTTCCTCCCTTTCTCTGAAGGCATTACAGTCAAAACAGCTAACGTTTATTGAGCTTCTCCTAAGTGCTCAAATCCTGTACTAAGCATTTTATATGAATTATCTCCTAAGAGGTAGGGATTAATTATTCCTATCTAATAGGCAAGGAATTCAAGGATCAGAGAAGTTGTGTTTACACAGCTGGCTGGATGCACAGCTAGACTAGCTGCACTTGACACCAGTCAAGAGGGTCTGACTACCATCCTGTGCGTTTAACCACTGCACTTGTTGCCTCCCACAAACTAGTTTCCTTGCTTGTAGAACAGTAGGAAAGCTGTTTACTGTATTTTTCTCCTTTCTTTCTTTCTTTTTTTTTTTTTTACAGATTTTATTTTTCCTTTTTTCTCCCCAAAGCCCCCCGGTACACAGCTGTATACTTTTAGTTGTGGGTCCTTCTAGTTGTGGCATGTGGGACGCGCCTCAGCATGGCTTGATGAGCCGCGCCCTGTCTGCACCCAGGATCCAAACCAGCGAAATCCTGGGCCGCCAAAGCAGAGCCCGCGAACTTAACCACTCGGCCACGGGGCGGCCCCTGTTTACTGTATTTTTCTCACGGGGATGTTTTGAGATCCCAATAATAAGAGAAGAGGCAGTGCTGTAGGTATCTGTAGAGTGCTGGTGCCCTGACCCGGGAACCTGAATGTGTCAGGACTTTTCACACCTCCATCCCTTGGCACATGTCCTTCCCCCTCTTCTCTGCTTGCTGAGCTTAGTTCCTCCGGACTCAGCTCAGGTATCAGCGCCTAGATTTTATTCTAACAGTGGAGGGATTTAAGCACGGGGTGGCACATCAGAAGATTTGAAATGATGACTGACTGCTATGTGGGGAATGGAGGTAGCAGGGCCCGAGTGAGTACAGGAAAACCAGATAGAAGGCTACTACTGTAAGAGCCAAGGGAGAGATGGTGGTGGAAGCGGAGAGGAATAGTGCATTCTAGAAAGACATTTAGGAAAGAAAATCGACAGGAAATGGAGGTGTATTTTAATGTGGGCAGCGAAGGACTGAGAGGTGCCAAGAATGACTCCTAGTTCCCTGCTTGCTCGAGGCTGTTTGTTGTATGAATGATCAAGAGACCCCGCGGCAGAAGCATCTCCGACAGGCACCCCCCTCCTCTGACCCGGCCCTCCTGGCTTCTGGAGCTACCAGCACAAGGGGATGGGTGGAAGGGAAGTGGAAGAGAATGGGCAGAGTCTCGGTCCAGGAGCCGATATATTGGACACTTCTGGCGCTAATCTGGAGGCGCTGCGAGGGGGCAAGCATTTCCCCTCTCGGCCCACAGTTTGCGCCTCGCCCCTCCACCTTCGCCAGCCCCGACGTGCAGCGCCCCTCTTAGCAAGCACCCTGGGGGGGGGGGGTTGGCTCTTCGCCGGTGTTTGGGGGCCCGCTTCAATGCTCCCGCCCCAGCCCTGACCCGCCCTGTCCCGGCGCCGATTCCGCCCAGTGCATGGAAAACTGGGCGGTGGCTCTGTCCTGTCCTGGATCCAGGAACGTGGGGCTGCCAGGTGAGTCCCAGGATTAGGGGGTCCTCTGCCGCGGTGCACCTGCCCTGATGGGCGGCACTGGGTCAGCGCCCTCCCCCTCCGACAGGTACCCAGCCTCTCTTTCTCTGTGTGCGCCTGCTCGAGATGGGCGCGCGTAAGCGTGCCAAGTGTGGCCGAGGAGTCAGGGTGCGCGAGTGCGTGTTCGTTGCATCGGGGCTGCCGGGGAGTCGGGGAGCAGCAAGTGTGCGTGGGCCGACTGCCCGCGCGTGTCCCCGCTGCGCCTTTGCGCGGGCAGGCGGGGCGCAGCAGATGTATCCGAGCGCGCGGAGCCGAGCGCACGGGCGGCGGCAGCGGCGGGCAGCCGGGGTGCGGAGGGGTCTGGTTGGTCGCGGGGAGGAAGGATGCGTACCGGGAACTTTTTGCCCGCTCTGGAAGTACGAGCACTCACCTCAGAAGGGGATCCCTCCTGCCGCCGGGCGAGAGACGAGAGCGTGTGCCCGCCGCCGCCCCTCCCCCACTTCCGCCTCCCGCCTCTTCCTCGTTCCCGGCTCCCAGGGCCCGTCCGTCCCCGGGGAGACCCGGCGCAGCCCCACCCCGGCCGGCGCGGCTCGCTCTCACGCCCCCGCCGCCGTCTTGCCGGAGCGGACAGACTGAGTCAGCGGGGGCGCCGGGCGCGGCAGGTAGGGGCTCGGCGGCGGCGGGCGCAGGTGCCGCCCGAGGGCCTGGAGGCGGGGGGCACAGGGACCCGAGTGGAGCGGCCGGTGGGGGGGCCCTCCACTGCCTCCCCTCCCAACCCCCGCGGACGCGGCGCGTCCCTTTTTAGGGAATTCTTTCGCTCTTGCTGACTCCAGTGCGGGTGGGGCAGAGACCGAGAGGGCGCTCTCCATTTCACTGGCCCCTGGCAGCCCCCTGTCCCCAAATCTCTCCCAATGTCTTCACCCCTGTCCCTAGCACCTCTAGTTGCGTAAACAACTCCCTTCGTCTCTCCAGCGTCGGCTCCGTGGCCCTCCTGGGGGCAGCCCCTGCAATCTCGTGAGATTGATGGGGTTAGGGGGAGGGGAAAAGAGAGGGGGCGCCCCGGATCCCCCGGTCCCCGTCAGCAGCCCATCTACTGTTTCTCCCTCCCCCTACCCGCTGCTAGAGCAGACGGCCCCAGGAGCCCCGGGTATTTTTAGCGTGGTGACCTGGGCGGCAGCTCTAAGAGCCTTTCCCAGGAATCGGCGTCAGCGCCTTCCTCCACTGCCAGCCCGCAGGCACATGGTCTCCCCACACTTCCTTGGCCCTGCCTGGCCCACTTGGGTTTGGGTCCCTCGCGACCCAACCCCGTCCCCCGCGCCTATGGAGGCCAGGGTCTCGGATACGCTGAAACCAGATGAGGTGGGGAAAGCAGTCTGCGGGGGATGACGATCTGGTCCTCAAACTAGATGCTCCCTTTCCTCCAGTGATGAGCTCAGAGCGAATGCCAGGAAGGAGATGGAGCGAGTGGGAGTGAATGCACAGGGCTTGGGCTGGCCCAGAGCTCTCTTCTGCAAAGCTCTCAGCACTGGGGGCCTGATCTGAATTGGACCCAGGACCCGCCTTTCCAATTGCTACTCACTGACTAGTGGGAAGATGAAACAGTGAGATGTGTCAGAGGAGAGGAGCTCAAATAAAGAGCTGTGGGAGTACAGAGAAGAGGTGATCGTCCTCTAAATAGCACATGAATTAGAGCTTTACATTTCACAGAGCACCTTCACAAGCAGTGTCTTGTGTTTGAGGCAGGTAGGACAATTATGCCATTTTAATGAGGCTAGAAAGATGATTTTCTTAGGGACAGAGCCAAAACTGGAAGTGAGGTCTGTGACTTAAGAGCAGAGTTTGGAGGAGATGGTGATGATGGGTGTGCGTGTGTGTGTGTGTGTGTGTGTGTGTGCGTGTGTGAAGAGAGAGGAGAGGAGGGGGTGCTTTTGTCTTCTTGTAGATTTTGGAAGACGGGCCGGAACCAGAATTGCAGCACTGGAGCAAGAGGACCTTCCACCCTGAGATCTCTAGCCTGTCCTCTTCCCTGGCCTTCGCCCATTAAGTAGAAGTGCCTCCCCCATTTGGGCTGGACCAGTCCCTCCAACTGCTCTCAGAAGGGCACGATTCTGAGACTTGGCCATTGGCTGTGTCCCTGAACACAGAGCAGCCTCTTTTGCTGTGCCTGGAACTGGCATCCCCTTTGTGGAGCTAGGGTAGCCCCGCCTCTGTAGGAGACTTAGAGTGTGTGGTAATTAGCTTTGTTTCCAGGAAGGGGAAGGAGGTAACCAAGTCCACAAGTGTCCAGGCTGGAACCCGAGGCCCCATTGCTGAGATGCTGGCTCCAGTGGGGGCTCCCCAAGCCCAAGCCCCCACTGTAGTCCCCCTCCGTTCCATAGCTGTGCTCGCTCTTCTACCCTCCAGGAGCTGACATGGACCCAAATCCTCGGGCAACCCTGGAGCGCCAGCAGCTCCGCCTTCGGGAGCGGCAGAAATTCTTTGAGGACATTTTACAGCCAGAGACCGAGTTTGTCTTCCCCCTATCCCACCTGCATCTCGAGTCGCAGAGACGTAAGTTCTAAGTCCTGGGGAGGAGGACTAGGGTGGGGTAGGGGAGAAGTCTTATGGGTCCTGAATCTTGGGCTCCCCTCCCCTCTTGTTTTCTTGGCCCTCTAAACTTCTATCTCTGGACCTGACATCTCTCTGACCATCCTATCGGCTCCAGCCTGGTTCCTCCTGACTCGCTCCCTTCTCGGTCTGTAGCCCCCATAGGTAGTATCTCATCCATGGAAGTGAATGTGGACACGCTGGAGCAAGTGGAACTTATTGACCTTGGAGATCAGGACGGAGCAGACGTGTTCTTGCCTTGTGAAGATCCTCCGCCCACCCCCCAGACGTCTGGTATGCCCCTGTGCTTTGGGGACTTGGGCACCAGTTACCCAGAGCTGGATGTCAGGGCCCTGAAGTGAGGCTGCAAGGCTGGGCTGGGGAAGTCTCCATGTATGGGCTGGAAGTGGGCGTTTCCACCCTCAGCTGTCTGTTCTGATTTAGGGAAGTTGCCCTGAGAGGAAGTGGGTTACAGACCTCCAGTCCAAAGTTCTAGGAATGCCCAACCTCCTTAACCTTGGTTAATTTTACATTTTTGAAATTAATGGAATTAATGGAATTAAAATAATGTAAAAATGTAATTTTTATATTAGGCAACCTAAGCAGTTTTAGTCATTTTAATGTTGATGTTTATTGAGTACTTCATTAGGTTTCTAATACTGTGCTAAAGTATTTTATATATATTATCTAAATCCTTACAATGTCCTATTAGGACAGGTGGTATTATCTCCATTTTATAAAGAAGGAAATTAGACTCAGAGAAGTTGTCACATAGCCAGAAAGCAGAAAAGCTGGGTTTACACCATGGCTGTCTGACTCCAAAGCTGGTATGCTTAACCTATAAGATAGATATTCTCTTATTTAAAACTGCTACTATTTATTGATGGCCTGCTATGTGCCAGACATTTTGTCAGCATTCTTAGATTTCATCCTCAAAACCCTCTGGAAGGTAGGTGTCCCTTTTTTACTGAGAAGGAGCAGGGTCCTTGAGATGGCAAGTGGTTTGCTCAAAGCTACTCAGTAGCAAGTAGGTGATGTAGGTAGAACTTGAACTCTTGAATTGATCAACCTGACTCTAGAACCCAGACGTGGTGTAGTGAAGTGGAAGGAACTGGGAGTCAGGAGACCCTGGCTCTTTGGTGGACTGGCTGAGTAACTTTGGTCAAGTCCCTGCCCCTCTCTGAGCTTTAGTCTCTCCTGGCCACATCATCTCTAAGAGGCCTCTGAAGCCCTATCTGTGACCCTGACTAGCTCTTCTCTCTGGGCAGGGGTGGACGACCATTCAGAGGACCTGAGCCTGCCACTGCCCATGCTAGACAGGACCGCATCCCGCACCTCTTCTTCATCCTCTGACTCATCCACCAACCTGCACAGCCCCAATCCCAGTGACGGCGGAGCAGACACGCCCTTGGCACAGTCTGACGAAGAGGAGGGTGGGGGTGATGAAGGGGCAGAGCCTGGAGCCTGTAGCTAGCGGTGGCTCTCCACCTACAGACTGACTGAGCTGGCTTTTCTTCCATGAGACCCGAGGCTCCCCCAGAGCCCTTCAGAGAAGACCAGACTCTTTACATGCAGTAGGCACCAGAGGGAAGAAGGGAGGGTGGGATGGTGCACCTCTCTGAGAACGAACCATCCCCTGCTTTACTGCTAACCTTCTCCTGCTGCAAGCCGCCCACCAGTCTTTGGCTTCCTCCTGACGTAGGGCTTGGAAGTGAGGAGATGAAAGAAGAGGTAGGATAAGATGCCACTGCTTTTCTTAGCACTCCTCCCTCCCCCAGACTATCCTGCAGCCTTCTGATAGAGTCTCCTAAACCAGTGTCTCTAAGTGGCCATGAACTCCTTAGCACTCCCAGTGGGTGGGTACTCCAGCCATCCTGCTTTCTTACGTCCTGTTTTGGAACAGGGCACGGTATAAATAATAAACAAATAATAATATACCAACCATCCTGCTTCATTTTTCTCATTGCAAAGATATTAAACCCACTGTATTTCCTTAGCTCTCTAACCAACACCATATGCCCATCACTCACTCCATTTTTTCAAGAATTATTTATTGAACATCTGTGCTGGGCATTCGAAATACAGTTTTGAACAAGATAGGCTGTATCCCTGCCTTTCACAGAGTTCTCCTGTCTCTGGAGGAGAAAATCAAATACCACAGTTCACAGTGTGACATGACCAAGAACTACTCAGGTGTCAGAAAATAGGGGTATCTTTTTTTGGGGGGTAGGCTGAGGAGGATCTGCCATGGGCTAATATCTGTTGCCAATCCTCCTCTTTTTGCTTGAGGAAGATTCACCCTGAGCTAACATTTGTGCCAGTCTTCCTCTATGTGGGTCACTTTCCTCCCTCATGTGGGTGGCCACCACAGCATGGCTGCTGACAAGTGGTGTAGGTCCACACCTGGGAACTGAGCCTGTGAACCCGGGCCGCCAAAGTGGAGCATGTGAACTTAACCACTAGGCCATGGGGCCAGCCCTAGGGGCAGCTCAACCTAGTTTGTAAGGTCATTGAAGAGCTGATTTTTAAGTTGAGATCCAAAGCATGAGTAGGAGTTAGCTTGGTAGGGGCTGTAATCCAGGCAGAAAGAGCACCTTGGGATGACTAAATGGAGAGAAAGAGCCCTGAGGAACTGAAAAACATTCACGTTGGCTGAATTGTTGAATTTGAGGAGAAGGTGAAGGGAGAGGTGAGGCTGACAAAGGGCATGTGATGCAATGCTTTGTAGCCTGTATCCAGTTTCAATTTGCTAGTAAAATATCAGTGACTTAATATACAACTTTATTTCCTCATATAGAAGTCCAGAGTACAGGGCTATATGGCTGCTCCATAGTTACTGGGCACCAGGGTTCTTTTTGGCTCCTTTGGTCAGCCATCCCAGGCAGGTGGCTCGAATTCTTGTTGATATCTTACGTCTAAGATGGCTGTTGAAGCCCCAGCCATCATGTCCTTGAAACTGGCAGAAAGCAGGAGGTGAAATTGGGGATGGGCAAAAAAGGCACAGCCAGCTGTCTATTCCCACTTTAAGAGGCATTTTGAGAAGTGTCAACCAGGAGCATCTGCTTTCATCTGTTGGCCAGAACTTGCTAATATGAGAAATGTTTCATTCATAGATGTTTTACAGACATAGGGACACAGCATTATCTGGAAGAAAGGAAATTCTGGCCTGTGGAAAGACAATAACCCTTTCAAGTCACTGAATGACCAATGCATCTGATTCCTCTACTACCTTTCAAACCTCTCAGAAGCACCCTGGCTGCTGGGCAGGCTGGGATAGTCCTTCAGCAGGGCACACTGCTGTCTTGATAAAATCAGGGTTATGTTACTAAGGAACAAGAGGATAGTGTTTTTTGGGTAGGTAACTAGCAGTTTATGTGTTAGAGGCCACACTAATGAATTTGAACTTTATTCGGAGTAATGAAGGATTTTAAGTGGTTGAATTTGCTTCTTAAAAAGATAATTCTGGCTGCAGCATAGAGAATATACCAGAGGAGGACAAGCTCAAGACAGACATACAATGCAATAGTCCATGCTGGAGGTAACTGGCCCAGAAGAGAGTGGTGATGATTAGCTTAATTGGGTTGAGACAGGGTATAAACCAGTAAATGACATTCACTCAATAAATATTAAATGTCTTTGGGGACCGGCCTGGTGGTGCAGCGGTTGGGTGTGCGCGTTCTGCTTCTGGCAGCCCAGGGTTCGCCGGTTCAGATCCCAGGTGCGGACGTGGCACCACTTGGCAAGCCATGCTGTGGTAGGCATCCCACATATAAAGTAGAGGAAGATGGGCATGGATGTTAGCTCAGGGCCAGCCTTCCTCAGCAAAAAGAGGAGGATTGGCAGCAGTTAGCTCAGGGCTAATATTCCTCAAAAAAAAAAATTAAATGTCGGTGTTTAATGTGTAAGACACTGAGCATGGCCTTGGGAAAGTAGTGGCAAAAAAAGACATACTGAGGGCGGGCACAAAGGGTGAAAGGACACACCTGTAAGATGACTGCCAAATAATAATGTACAACTGAAATTTCACGATGTTGTAAACTATCATAACCTCAAAAAAAAAAAAAAGACATACTGGTCTTCAGAGTTTAGAGTCTGGTGGGGGCCCGAATGTAAAATTGCAACTATGACTAATGCTAAGAAGGAGTTACTAGCCTATTCAGAGAGGCCAGAGGTGTTTCTTTTGAGGAAGTGCCATTTGAGCTGAGACCTAAGGATAAGTAGGAGTAAACTAGGAGAAGAATGGCTGGAGGGGCTCCTTGTAGCGAACCGATTAGAAGGGCCCAGAGTGGTTGCCTGGAAACTAGGAGATGATTGCAGCCATCTAGTCAGAAGGGAATGTGGACTAGGGTTGTGATAGGAGAGGCAGAAAAGTGGAAGGAATGAAGAGAGATTTAGGAGGCAAATTCCAAAAGATTTGATTCGATGGTGTGAGAAAGGCAGGGGTCAGATGGCACCATTGTTTCTGCCTTGGGCAACAGGGTTATTTGGAGGGTTCTTCACCCAGATAGGGAGTTTAGGAGACAACCAGGTTTGGGAAGAAGGTCATAAGTTTGGTTTTGGACATATTGAGTTTGAGGTGCTTTTTTTTTTTTTTAAGATTTAATTTTTCCTCCTTCTCCCTAAAGCCTCCCAGTACCTAGTTGTATATATTTTAGTTATGGGTCCTTCTAGTTGTGGTACGTGGGATGCTGCCTCAGCATGGCCTGATGAGTGGTGCTAGGTCCGCACCCAGGATTTGAACCTGCAAAATCCTGGGCTGCCAAAGCAGAGCACGTGAACTTAACCACTCGGCCACGGGGCCAGCCTGTTGAGGTGCTTTTGAGACATCCAAGAGAACATGTTAAATAGGCACTTGGACCCATGAGTGTGAGATTTAGGTGAGAGGATTGGGCTGGAAAAATAAATAAATGAGTTTTCCGTGTATAGGGGGTAATGAGCTTGCCCAGAAGAGAACGTGGAGTGAAAGGAGGAGTTATAGGACGTAGCCTTAAGGAACACCAAGTCATTTCTCACATTACATCAAACACCACCCACGTGGGATCAACGACTTCAGCTTAAACCCCAAAGCTCTTTGTGCCACCGGGGCTGAGTGACAGGGCTGCAGTTTTCCCATAGTCCCATCCCACTTTCACCCCGCGGGAGGCCATTGTAAGCGACAGTTCTTAAATGCTTTTCCTAGCGCTAGTGAGAAACTTGTGGGAGTTTTGTGCTCCTTTTGTCTAAAAGCCTCTGTGTCCAAGTTGAGATCATCTGCTAAGCTGGGCCGCTGCCCAGGCTCATGTTAAATTTTGTGGTTTTCCTGGGTTGCTTATGACTTTGCTGCACACGGAAGACATGGTCTCTGTTCTCTTGTTCTCCCTTTCTTTGGAGTAGCAAGGCTTAACCTCCTGTCTGACTGTGGCTGAGCCTTCTCCTTGCCTCTGCTATGCAGGGCTTCTCAGCTCCTGGGATCACCCACTTCCTTCCAGGTAAATGATGGGAAGCTAGACTAGCTTGGTTGCTGTCATCAGGTCAACAAATCTCTTAGTACCCCAGGCATGTGATGCTAAAATCTGTGGGGTTTGGGGCAGGAAGCCTGCCTGGGGAGAGTGATGTACAGCCCCCTGGAGAAGTGGAATTGTCTGTGAGCCTATGGGGAGCCTTCAGTTCTGCTGCTATGAGCCCTTGCCCTGCCTGGAAAAATCTAGGGTCAGCTGAGACCCCAGGACCACTTCCTAGCTGGACAATGACCTCTTCTTCTGCCAAACCACAGGGGCTTGGCTGGCCTTCAGAGCCAGCAGCTCCAGCTGACTATTTTTTGAGGCCACACAGTGCCCTTGGAGATGCAAGGATGATTTGGAGTCAACTCCGAGGCAAGCGGCCCAGCTTTCAGTCTCTAAGCCACAGTGTGGCTTCTTCTGTCTCATAGACTTGTCGTAGACTCTGGAGAGGAGTGAAGAAGACAAACTCCTCCTGTGGAATCCTGTGCTGGAAGGACTCCTGTGGAAGAAATAGGAGAGACCACAAGTTGGAGGAAGATTCCCCAGAAGGCTCACACTGTAGCAGTCCCCAGGATGCACAGAACATGATCCTGTGAACAGGATGGTGGTGTGGGGACAACATGGAACTGTGCTATGATGTTGTCTTGTTCATTTGTTTATTCAGACATTACTGAGCACCTACTATGTGCTAGCCTCCTTGCTTAGGCAACAGAAATGCTAAAGTGACCACGAGCTCTTCCAGGAGCAGAATGGCCACAGATAATGGAAATATAATGTGGGCTGTAGCAGGAGTACACACCAGAGAGGAGAAGGTAAGTCTTCTCTGGAGGTTGCTGGGTCTTGAATGATGGGGACAGGCAATTTCAAAAGGAAACAAAGCAGGGGCCAGCCCAGTGGTGTAGTGGTTAAGTTTGCATGCTCCACCTTGGTGGCCGTGGGTTTGGAACCCTGGGTGTGGACCTACACACCACTCATCAAGCCACGCTGTGGCGGCATCCCACATACAAAATAGAGGAAGATTGGCACAGATGTTAGCTTAGGAACAATCGTCCTCAAGCAATAAGAGAAAGATTGGCAACAGATGTTAGCTCAGGGTCAATCTTCCTCACCAAAAGAACGGAAACAAAGCATAGAAATACAAAATAATCATAATGATGGCAACTATATTTTTTTTAGGTTGATAGTGTGGACTCTAGTCCTGGCTCCATCACTCACTAATCTTAGGCAGTTATCTCAGTTTCTCATCTGTAAAATGGAGATAACAGTACCTACCTCAAAGAGTTGTTGGAGTAAATGGTAGTAAATGTTACTACTCACTTATTGCATTCCAGACCCTACCTGTACACAATTTCTAAACCTTATGACGACCCTGAAAGTAGGTTTATCCATTTTACAGAGGAGGAAAAGTGATACTAGGGTTGCTCATGCTCATATGGATCAAAGGCTGCCATGGGGTTTCAACCCATATCTGACATCTAAACTCATGGCCTTCCTTCCGTCCATGTCTAGTGGGATAGAAATGCTGGATGTAAGTAGAATGAGGTCACAATGAGAGAAAGACATTTTCTTTTCCTTCCTCCCCAAAGCCCCAGTGCATGGCTGCATATCCCAGGTGTAAGGAAAGACATTTTTTGACACTTCCTTTCTGGCTGGTTATGATATATCTTGGCAGATCTCCCTGACAGCAAATTTGCCTTTTCATAGGAGTATGGTTGTGGTTTTACCAAGCGACTGTGGGCAAAATCCTTCATGAATGTGTTCTCCATAGAGCTGCTGGAAAAACCAAAGCTGGAATTTAACACTGGAACTCCTGCAACTCAAAAATTAAAAGGCAAACAGGCCAGTAAAAAAGAAGGAGGGTGCAAACAAGATTTTAACAGGCCCTTCACAAAAGAAAATGTGCGAATGGCCAATAAGCACATGAAAAGATGCTCAGCATCATTAGGTACGAGGGAAATGCAAATTGAAAGCACAATGAAATACTGCTACATACACACCCACTTGGCCTAAACTAAAAAGTCCAAAAAATTAAAAAGAAATGTTGACCAGGATGTGGAGCAACCAGAACTCCCATACATTGTAGGTGCAAGTATAACATGATGCATTTTGGAGACAAGTCTGGCAGTTTCTTATAAAATTAAACATACACCCATTCTTTGACCACTGGTAAATATTTACTCAAGGGCAATGATAAACATGTGTCTACAAAGTAACTTGTACAGCAGCCTAGTTCATGATAACTAAAAACTTGAAAGAGGGGCTGTCCTGGTGGCACAGCGGTTAAGTGCACACGTTCTGCTTCAGCAGCCCGGGGTTCACTGGTTCGAATCCCAGGTGCAGACACGGCACCGCTCGGCACACCATGCTGTGGTAGGCATCCCACATATAAAGTAGAGGAGGATGGGCATGGATGTTAGCTCAGGGCCAGTCTTCCTCAGCAAAAAGAGGAGGTTTAGCAGTAGTTAGCTTAGGGCTAATCTTCCTCAAAACAAAAACAAAAAAACTTAAAAGAGCTCAGAGCTCAGGTGTCCATCAACAGGAAAATGGTTTATGGTATATTCATACACTGTAATACTACACAGCAACAAAAAGAAACAAACTGCTGATAATGCAAGAACATGGATGATTCTCAAAAACATTGTTCTGGTGAAAGAAGCCTTACACAAAAAAGCATACATACGACATGACGATCTCATTTATGTGAAGCTCTACAACAGATTAGCCTATTTTGTGGAGAAAAATCAGAACAGTGGTTGCCTCTGGAAGGGAGTGGAGGGGACAGGAATTGACTGGGAAGGGGCATTCGCTAATTTCCGGGGGTTTTAGGAATGTTCTCTATCTTGACAGGAGTTTGGGCTACACAGGGTTATGTCTTTGTCAGACTCAATGAATGTGTACTTCAGATTTTTGCATTTCTCTGTATGTAAATTTTACACCAAAAGAAAAATGTAAACAAATATTGAACTCTAGTTAATGATATGCATGCTTAAATATTTAGGAGGAAGTGTACTTATGTCTGCAATTTACTTTGAAATGCATTAAAACATAAGATGAATTGAGGGATTTATAGACTATATGTGATAAAGCAAGTATAGTAAAATGTTAACGGTGGAATCTAGGTGATGGGGAAATAGGTATTCCTTGTAACCCGTGTTCATTCTTTCCACTTTACTGTATGTTTGAAATTTTTCATAATAAAAAGGCCAGCTAGGTGTTTTGCAGGAAAGCTCTGCCACTAGAGAGCTGGCTAGGCTTAGGACCGAGCAAATGGAGACACTGGAAGCTGAGGAAGGCATGAGCCCTGCCGTGTGACTTTGCAAAAGTAATTAAGCTTTTTCAGTCTGTTTCCTCAACTATCTCATGGCACAGCGGCAGTGGCGGCGCTCGGTATTATTAAGCCCTTTCTTGTGGGTGGGAATACCGCAAAGCACGGGGTCCTCAACGCAGCCACGCCACACGCCCACTGCCCTTCACGCCCTCTCAGCGCCCCCTTAGATCTACCAGCCCTTAGAGGCCTATCCAGGCCGTCGCTCTGGCAACTGCACCCGGTTTCCGGGATGGCACCGGAAGTCGCTTCTCATACGCTCTTCCCATTGGAGGCCGGCCTCTCGTGGAGGCGGGCGCTGTTGGCAGGCGGAAGCAGCCGCAGGCATGGCGGCGGCCGTGCGGCTGGCACTGATTGTGCTGCTGCTCCTGGGGCCAGGCGGCTGGGGCCATGCAGAGCCCTCACGCGACAGCCTGCGGGAGGAGCTGGTCATCACCCCGCTGCCTTCTGGGGACGTAGCCGCCACGTTCCAGTTCCGCACGCGCTGGGATTTGGAGCTGCAGCGGGAAGAAGGTGAGAAGGCGAGACTGGAGAAAGATATCCTGAGGCACGTGCTGGGAGTGGGATAGAGGCAGGTCTTGGGGGCGGGGCCTCGGGGCCCTGGGTGGGGTTCTGGCCCCTGGGCGTGGGGCCTGACAGAGTAGGTCCTTAGAGGAAGGATGGGACAGTTATTGAAGAACCCCACTGTACCGGTGCTGAAGCTAAGGCCCGGAGAGGGACGGTGACTCCTCCTGACTCCTCGTTCCGTGCTCTTTTCGTAGTTCCAGGCTGCCACTCTGAGCCTTTAATTAGGGCTCTCTGTCGATAATACTAATGATGATGATCTTGGCGGTTACCATTTCTCCTGGGTGCTGGGCACAGTGCTCAGTTCGTGAACGATTACTGGGAAGAAATTGGAGATGTAGACAGGGAAAGGTACTTGCCCAAGATCACATCGCTAGTAAGTGACACAGTGTGGTCTGGAATTTAGATCTCTGACCCCAGAACCTGGGGTGTACTTCTTCTTTGGGGTGCGTGAGAACCCTCCCTCCAGGACCATCACTCACCTACTCCCCCTTCTCCAGTGTCTCATTATAGGCTCTTCCCCAAAGCCCTGGGGCAGTTGATCTCCAAGTATTCTCTGCAGGAGCTGCACCTGTCATTCACTCAAGGCTTCTGGAGGACTCGATACTGGGGACCACCCTTCCTGCAGGCCCCATCAGGTGCAGAGCTCTGGGTCTGGTTCCAAGACACCGTCACTGAGTGAGTGCCCACTTTGAAGGCTGTTGGAGGCCATGGAGGGAATGAGGTAGGGGCCGGTGTTGTCATCCTGTCACTCCCCTTGAGGGCAGCAGTTCCAGCAGGCAGCAATTCCATGGTGGTAAAGCTGGCGTTGAGGAAATGATATTTCCACTAGGTGGTGTTCTTTACTTTGCTGAATATGCTTCTTTCCCCTAATACTTCCACACTTAAGGTAGCACATGCGTACCTCTACAGAGATGGGTAACAAATAATCGAAGCTTACTTGGATGTAAGGCAGTAGAAAACTGTGGCAAACCGGTTAACCTTTTGAAAGATGTTCATTCACATAATAATAATAGTAATAAAGAATACCATCAGAGCCAAACAAAATATCTGTGGGCTAGAATTGGCCCACAAGTTGCCAGATCTCCATATTAGAGGAATTGGTTTTTAGAGGAGAGAGGAGGGTCTAGCTACTGCTGTTGTACCACAATATCCTCTTAATTCCACTCTGAGAAATCAATAGCACAAGTATGATAAATAAAATTTTAGGGACAGTAATAGGGAGTGGTGGGGACTGTGGCACGTTAGAGAGCTTGAAAGGACAGCTGCCACTCAGCTCCTATGGATTATTACCATGTGGGAATAGAGGCCAGCTGTTGTCACAAACTCATTTTTCAAGAGATGCTAGAAATCTGGATTTTAATGTGAAAATTGGCAAATTTAAACATCAGCAAATAATTTAAAAATTTAAGACATGCTGTGTTGGTCACTGTTGTGTACACCAAATGAAAACATGGTTATGGGTTGGGTGGAGCTTTTAGTTTTCAAGTCTGCAATCTTTATTTGAGGCTTGAGGATTGGAATAATTGAAAAGCTCTGAACAGAGGAGTATCAAAAAACCCCAGAACAGCACTAAGGTGATATCAAATGAGGAGCAAGTAGTGACCCCAAACTTGCCAAGGCTTTCTCTCTTGCCTGAACTCTGGCTCCTGGCCGCTTTCCCATCTGCTCTACTGTCGCTGTCTTCTCTCACCTTATAATTATCTATAATATGGAGCGGATGTTTAGAATTCTGGTTTCATGCTTTCTATTATTAATGTAGACAACAAATCTGTTTTGATATTTTTTTAAGAAAAAAATACCTAATTTAATTTGATGTTTTTTGAGGTTCTAGAATGGTTGTTTTTCCCTGTTCAGTGAGCCTTTGTAATGTAAGAGCTTCTATTCCGGGGGCAGAACCAGGAATGCCCTGGAGTTACCTTCATGCCCAGAGTATTCACAGGGAAGTATGTAGTTTTGCCCAGCAGAGCACACCTCAGCATGGCTCGGTGAGCTGGTCTCAGCCTCTGAGGTGGGGGGCACTTTACATAGTGTTGTGGGATGTATGTAGATGACTCAGACTTGCTCCCTGTCCTCAGGTTGCTCACAGCTTAGGTGAGGAGAAAAGATGCTTAGGACAGCATCCTGCTGCCTCTTAGCCATTTCCCAGGAGGAACCTCGTGAGCGGCTCGGGTGGTCAGAACCGCAGCAGCACAGGAGGAGGCTGTGGTCGAGCGGGGCAGGAACGCTCCCTGGAGGAGGGCTCTCCCTTGCAGGTGGGCGGAGAGGAGGGAGTAGGGCATTCCCAGGCAGGAGGAGGAGTCACCTGAGCAGAGACCTGTGGGGAGGTAGGGATGTCCAGAGGACAGTGAGGAAGAAGGGGCTGAGTGGGTGAGGCCCAGGAAGTAGGCTGAGTGGGGCAGCAATGCTATTGCAGCTCCATCAGCTGGCCAGACCCATGGTTTGGCAGCAATTGCAGGCTTTGAGGGAGGGAGCAGAGGCAGCCCCGGGACAGTGAGTGGGTTTGTGTCTCCATCCAGTGTGGATAAATCTTGGAAGGAGCTCAGTAACGTCCTCTCAGGGATCTTCTGTGCCTCTCTCAACTTCATCGACTCCACCAACACGGTCATTCCCACTGCCTCCTTCAAACCCCTGGGGCTGGCCAATGGTGAGATAGCCCCGCAGCCCTTTCCTTCTTCCTGTTACCTCTTGCCCAAACCTTTACCTCCTTTCCCCTCAGCTTTCTCCTTCCTCAGCTGGGCCACCTTATAAATCCCCTGGGTATGCAGGCCCCAGAAGAAGGCTTCCCGAGACTGTGCTGTCTCTGTGTTGCCTTCTCCCAAGGGGAGGAAGGGGTTTCACCCCCAGTTGGGATGGTTAGAGTGGTGGTGTTAGAGAGTTGTATGGGGAGGAGGAGAGGTCACTCCATCTCTAAGGTGTGGGTCCTGAGGAATGGGTCCAAGACTCCCCCAGATGGACTTCTGTCTCCTTCAGGCACTGATCACTATTTCCTGCGCTATGCCGTGCTGCCGCGGGAGGTTGTCTGCACTGAGAACCTTACCCCATGGAAGAAGCTCTTGCCCTGTAGTTCCAAGGTGAGGCCAGAGTGGTCTCAATGGGGTGGGAGCCCCAGGGAGTGGACAGAGTTGGCATATCGCCCTTCACTGCCTGACAGGCAGGCTGTGTTTACAGATAGCCTCAGCCCTCTGCCCCACAGTGCAGGGCTCTGACCTTTCATCCCTTCTCGCGTCCTCCAGGCAGGCCTCTCTGTGCTGCTGAAGGCTGATCGCTTGTTCCACACTAGCTACCACTCCCAGGCAGTGCATATCCGCCCTGTTTGCAGAGTAAGTCATGGGGAATGGGGATGGATGCCACCCAGGGGCCCTGAGGAGGTACAGGTGAAGCATGCAGCTCAGTGCCTGCCGAGGGCTGAGCCAGTAGGAAGTGGTAGATGTGATGATGACTTTTTGGGCACTGGCCACGTATGAAGGAAACTTGAGTGTTTGCCTGGCAAGCATTCAATAAATCTTTGTCATGGACCATAGTGGTTAAGAAGAATAGCTGTGCGGGTGCACCTGCTAGCTTTGTCACTCGCCAGCTGGCATGACCTTGAGCACATTATTTTATTTCCCTGAGCCTGGTTTCCTCATCTGTCGAATGAGAATAACCGTAGTAGTAGTTGCTGCGGTTGTTGGCGATAGTTCATCCGACTGATGCCCATAAAGCTGTGGCACAGGGTCGAGTGCTCAGTAGTGAATGGTAGCAAAGTGATGGATGGAAAGATGCATAATAGACAAGAGATTGAGTCCAGGTAGGAGTCAGATGCTGCATGGTTGGGGGAGTGATATGTCCTTACTGCTGCCATCTGGCCCTTGTGGTAGAATGCACGCTGTACCAGCATCTCCTGGGAGCTGAGGCAGACCCTTTCCGTTGTGTTTGATGCCTTCGTCACGGGGCAAGGGAAGAAAGGTAAGCTACCTTGGCAGCTCATCTCTACCTCCCCATCGCCAGCCCTGCGTTCTCTTTGTGGACCAGGCCTGGCCCCAGCCCCTGCTCATTCCCGCTCTCTGCTTCTCAGACTGGTCCCTCTTCCGGATGTTCTCCCGGACCCTCACAGAGCCCTGCCCCCTGGCTGCAGAGAGCCGAGTCTATGTGGACATCACCAGCTCTAAGCAGGTACCAAGATCTCCAGCCATACACAGTCTCTCTCCCCAAGGCCAGCCTGCCCCTCTGCTCACTTCTCAGACCTGCCCTTGTATCACCAGGACAATGAGACGTTGGAGGTGAACCCGCCCCCTCTCACCACATACCAGGATGTCATCCTGGGCACCCAGAAGACCTATGCTGTCTACGATTTACTTGACACGGCCGTGATCAACAACTCCCGCAACCTTAACCTCCAGCTCAAGTGGAAGAGACCCCCAGAGAATGGTGCGGGGTGGGGGATGGGCTGCCAGGGGCATAACAGGCTACAGAGTTTCATCTCTTGGGGAAGACTCCCATTCCTCCCTCTTCACTACAAGATAAGAGGCTTGTGGTTAGACCCAGATCTGTGCAGTCAGATGACCTGGTTCCAACTCCACTTTTTCTAAGCTCTATGACCTGGCGCAGGTTCCTAACCTTACTGCCTCATCTGGAAGATGTGGACAGTAATACCTAGCAGATTGGATGAGATAATTAATGTAAAACACGGAGGTTTTCGTGCATTAATCAACAAATATTTTTTGCAGAAGATACCCTGCATTCAAGAAACGTACTATCTACTAGTTGAGGCAGGCATCCAGTTAATTAATTGCAGTTGTGTTTAGTGTTAGCAAGGAAAAGTGCAGAATGCCATGAGAGCACCTGGTTTGGGTTGGGAGGGGCACAGAGCTCAGGACAGATGAATATTTAGTAAATAATAGTAATTCACTTATCATTAGTGTGGGCTGAGGAAGACAGAGGTGATTCCAGAATGCAGGTTTCCCACTTCTGATGGCAAAGCTTTTCCCCCTTCCCCTCCTGGCTCTGAGGCTCTGAATGTGGCCTGGGATGTGGGGGTGGGGAGTGACCTTTCCTTTGGGAGCTCTAGCTGTTGACTTTTCTCTATGCAGAGGCCCCACCAGTGCCCTTCCTGCACGCCCAGCGGTACGTGAGCGGCTATGGGCTGCAGAGTGGGGAGCTGAGCACCCTGCTGTACAACACCCACCCCTACCGGGCCTTCCCCGTGCTGCTGCTGGACACGGTGCCCTGGTACCTGCGGCTGTATGTGCACACCCTCACCATCACCTCCAAGGGCAAGGAGAACAAGCCAAGTGAGAGCTGAGCCCAAACCACGTCCCCCTCCCCACCCCGGCTCACTCTCCCTCCAGGTCTCCAAACCCTCATTTCTCAGGGTAATTCCTGGGGTACCTCGAAAAAATTACACAGGCATAACGTGTTAGGAAGGAATAGTTTGGGAAATGGCAAGGGTAGCCTCACCATGCTAGATCTGGAAGTAATTTATAAGGCAAAAATAATGAAAACCCATAGGCCTGGTGATTCTTTTTTTTTCTTGAGGAAGATTAGCCCTGAGCTAACTACTGCCAGTCTTCCTCTTTTTTGCTGAGGAAGCCTGGCCCTGAGCTAACATCCATGCCCATCTTCCTCTACTTTATATATGGGACGCCTACCACAGCATGGAGTGCCAAGCGGTGCCATGTCTGCACCCGGGATCTGAACTGGCGAACCCTGGGCCACCAAGAAGTGGAAAGTGCGAGCTTAACCACTGCGCCACCAGGCCGGCCCCAAGCCTGGTGCTTCTTAATGGGACTTTATGCAAGCAGTAGTTTTCTTGTCTTTTTCAGTTGTTTTCTCCTTCTTCCTGGCACCCTGGGCGCCTCTTGTTTTGTGATGATTCATAGACTCTTTCAGGTAGAGAGAGGGTTAGCAGGAACAGCAGAGGACTAGAAACAAAGAAGATAGCAGGGCTGGAGTAGATGGGTTTGCTTCCTTGGGAGGGGTCAAGAGGTATAGTTTTAAAATTGTCTTTTTATTTTCTATTATTTTTCTACAGAGGAGTTATATTTGCTGAGTGCTTTCTGTGAGGTGCAGGCGTAACACTGAAGCACATGTGTTTCTCTGGAGTGGGGGAGACTGATAGCACAGAAACAGATTTCTAGGAAGAGGTGGTAGCACATGCCAAAGGGCCAGACTTCAAACCTTCCTTAAACACCTCTATTGTTTCCAGTATTTTCAAGCCTGTGGTTAATACTTATTTTCAGTACCACTGTTTGTACCACCTTCAAAATCTCTGCTTCAGCCACCATGCTACCTATGTGTTTGTAGGTTTTCCTAGGTTTTTTTACCTTTTGCTCTGGAAAATTTCAAACACATACCCAAATGGAATAATATCATAAACTCCCTCGTACCCATCCCCTAGTTTCGACAGTCTCCAGCTCCCTATCGTTTTTGTCTCATCTCTCCCTTTATCTTTTTGGTTTGTTTTCTGCTGGAGTGTCATAAATCCTAGATGTCCTATCAGTTCATCTTTAAATACGTCGGTTTATATCTCTCACAGTTAAAGGACAGTGCAGCCTATCATTAGCATTCCTTTTTCCTCCAGCAGTCTTAACAAGAACTTTTTGTGATTGGTTTGTTTGAATTGGGATCTAAACAAAGTCCTCACATTGCATTTGCTTGATATGCTCTTAAGTTTCTCTCTCTCCTTTTTCAGTTAATAGGCTTTATTTTTTAGAGCAGTTTTAGGTTTGCAGGGAAACTGAGCAGAAAGTATAGTGTTCTTAGAGACGCCCCAGATCCACGCTTTCCCTGTTATTAACGTCTTGCGTTGGTGTGGTCCTCTTAAGTCTCTCTTAAGCTGTAACAGTTCCCATTCTTGTTTTAATCTATCCAGTGGAGAAACTGGGGTCTTATTTGTTGTATAGAATGTTCTGCATTCTGGATTTGTCCTTATGCCCATGTTTAACATCTTCCTCCATCCCCTGCGTTTCTTGTGTATTGCTGGTTAGATTTAGGGACTTGATTAGATTCAGGTCCCATATTTTTGGCCAGAAAACTTGCCAGGTGGTTCTGTGAACTCTCTGCTGTGTTACTTCAGGCCTCTGAGGTCTGATGCCCCAGTTTTAGTGATGTGAAGATTGATGAGATTGAGCACCTGCTGGGACAGCTGCCCTGGAAACATCTTTTCCGACATCCTGCTCCCTTCCCTGAACCTGCCTGCCTTGTGTGATCCAGAGCCCTCCTTCTGGGTGCCTAGATCCAGGCCCCAAGGCCTCAGTAGGTTGGAACAAGAGGTGCAGGTAGTCTGACCCCAGGAAGGAGGTATGGGTGACCCTTGCCTGTCTCTAGGTTACATCCACTACCAGCCTGCCCAGGACCGGCTGCAGCCTCACCTTCTGGAGATGCTGATTCAGCTGCCAGCCAACTCAGTCACCAAGGTCTCCATCCAGTTTGAGCGGGCACTGCTCAAGTGGACCGAGTACACCCCGGACCCCAACCATGGCTTCTATGTCAGGTAGGCTCCACCCCCACATACTGCTCCCCACCCTCCTGACTCATCCTCTCTGCCACTTTCCCCTGGTTGGGGAGCCAGTGAGCAACACAGTTCCCGGAATATCTGCTTCTCTGCAGCCCATCTGTCCTCAGCGCCCTCGTGCCCAGCATCGTAGCATCCAAACCCGTGGACTGGGAAGAGAGCCCCCTCTTCAACACCCTGTAAGTGTGACCTCAGCTGTGTGCTTCGGGGTGGGCATTAACACAGATGACCAGGTTTCTGCAGGGTAGGTTGGGGCTGCCTCTTCCAAAGTAATGTGCAGATTTAACTCGATCCTAATAAAAATCCTAGTGGTCTATAATATTTGTACTTTATAAAATGGTTTGAAAGTGCTTCTAGAAGAATAAATACGTGAGAAGAGCAGTACTTATAACCTACATTTACACACTGATTCTCTTAACAAATATTTAACTGAGCACTTAACCAATGCCAGCACTTCTGAGAGCACCGGCTGTACAACAGTAAGCGGAACGGACTTGTCCCTGCCCTGCTAATGCTTCTGGTCTGGAGGGGAGGCTCTGTTCTAGAGAGCCGTGTACCCAGGGCTGGTGCTGGGGAGTAATCTGCTGGGTTATCCAGGAAGGCTTCTTTGAGGAGATGGCCTTTAGGCTGAGACCAGAAGGCTAAGGAAGAGGCAGCCAAGTGAAAGTAGGGCCCCTTCCTCTCCCTCAGCGTAAGGCAGCTCTCCTTGTGCCAGGTTGTTGTGTTAAGCTTTCATATGAGATGTCTTCTGTTGAAAAGGTTATAAGGCTAAGAAAACTTTGCAGACCCTTACCGTGGCGCATTGGCCCCGTGCAGCCCCAGAGATGGGGAGCAGCGGCAGGTCCGCCTGACCGCTCCTTCCTGCCCCCAGCTTCCCAGGCTCCGACAGCTCCAGCTACTTTGTGCGGCTCTACACGGAGCCGCTGCTGGTGAACCTGCCGACGCCGGACTTCAGCATGCCCTACAATGTCATCTGCCTCACGTGCACGGTGGTGGCCGTGTGCTATGGCTCCTTCTACAACCTCCTCACCCGAACCTTCCACATCGAGGAGCCCAGCAAGGGCGGCTTGGCCAAGCGGCTGGCTAACCTCATCCGGCGCGCCCGTGGCGTCCCCCCACTCTGAGACTCACCCTCTTCACAGCTGGGTGACTGTTTCTCTCTGGGAAGGGATAGTGGCGACCCCAAGGGCTCTTTCTGCCACTTGCTCTCCCCAGAGTCGGCTTTTGAACCAAACTGCCCCTGGACTAGGCCAGGGCCTAGAGCTGCGCTGTCTGTGCAGTAGCCACGAGCCAAATGTGGCATTTGAATTTAAATTAATTTAAGTTAAAAGTCCATTTCCTCAGCTGAACTAGCCACATTGAAAGTGCTCAGTAATGAAAAGTGATTCGGGGCTACTGTGTTGGACAGTGCGGACAATGGTTTCCGTCACTGCAGAAGGTTCTGTTGGACAGCGCGGGCCTAGGTAACAGGGTGTGCTGAAGAATTCCTATCACTGTGTAGTAGCTGGAATTTACTGTTGTGGAATAAAAAGTGGCTGCTTCCTGGGTTCTTTGCCTGCTGTCCTTGAAGGGCTGGGAAGAGCTGGGGACTAGGCCTTGTTTGCTGGGTGCCTGAATAGGACCTCCTGCATCCTCTGCCTGCAAAACACCCGAAACAAACAAACTCCCCTACCTCCTCCCACTCCTGCCAGAGATTCCTTCTCCTCATCTCCGGCTCCCCCCTCCCCCACCCCCACCCACGTCTGACTGTAATTCCCAGAACTCCCTGGGTTTAGAAGTGTTTATGTAGGCATAATCCATGACCATGAACGTGAAGCATGTCCCGCCTTTCAGGGGCCCTGTCACCAAGGGTAAAGCTGGAGAGACAGAAGAGTGAGGAGTGGTGTTCTGACCAGTCTGTGCATCAGATCATTTGGGGCTCTTGTGGAAATACTACAGATTCCTGGGGTCCAGAGCCTATGAATTCAGTTGGTCTGGGTGTAGCCCAGCCTTTGAATGTTTATCAGGGTCCTCAGGAGCTCACGTTGTGGGTGATCCTTAGGCCACCCACAGGCTTTGGAGCCAGGCTCATTGGATTGAAGCCTGCCCCTGCCCACCTCCCCTTCTGGTTATATAACCCTGGGTTCCTGTTAAACTCGTCCTTAGGTAGATGCCTCCCCCTGCCCATCTTCTGTCTCTTCCTCTGGCTCGCTTGGCATCAGCTGTCCAGGTTGATGGCCCCCCCTGTGCCTCTCCCAGTTTGTACATCCATTGGTTTGGCTTAGGATGCCCTGTTCCACCAACCACACACGCTCCACACGTATCAACTGCCTGGTTATTCTTACTTACAAAGCCAGATGAGATGTTTCCTCTAGGAAATCTCCCATGATAGCAGGCTGCTGTAGATGCCCCTCCATCTGCTCCCACAGCTGCCTGGATTTACCTTTACATGCTCCTTAGCACCCTGGCTGTTACTGTCCTTTAACTTCCACTGGACTCTGAGCTTCCTGGAGGCACAGGGGCTGTCTCCCGTCTGGACCTGACCCAGCTCAGGACGTGTAGGTTCTCACTCAGCAGATGTAAATGTGTGAACGGGTATGGGCTGTTCTGGCTTGGGATCTGGGGTGTGGGGTAGGAAGGGGGAGGGCGAGGGGCACTCTAGAAACCCACAAATAGGGATGCAACAGTCTTTAACACAGTGTACTGCTGAGGTTTGTACAGCCAGCAGAGATGGGGCTTTTCGTGTTGCCTCTGCGAACATACAAGTGATGTGTGTATCTCTATGTGCATCGGAAGGGAGGTGGTGAGCTAGTCTAGTCCATGGGCAAAAGCAACTTGGTCAAGATGCGTTTACTTGAGTTTACTTCCAAAGCGGTGAATAAGCAGGGTGTAAGTGAGATAAGGACTCGGGGCGGGTGGGGAGGTATCTGAAGCTGGGTGTTCTTGGCAGCCTTGGTGGAGCTGGATGCCTGCCAAGTCAGAAGAGCATGGAGTTGCGGCCCGGCTGTCCCTGTATACCCCCAGGCAAGTGAGTACCTAGAAACAGCCTCCATTGCCATGTCATAGGTAATCTGTGCGCTGACAACACCCACATATCTCTACTCTAGACCTCCTCCCTGAATTTCAGACTCACTTACCCAACTGCCTACTCGCCATCTCCACTTGATGTCTGAAGGCATCTCAAATTTAATATCTCCAAAACCGAGCTTCCGATATTCTCCACCCCCACCCCAAACATGCACATCCATGGTTGGCTTATCCCTGTTAATGGCGCCTCTCATCCTTCCAGTTGCCCAGGCCAAAAATCTTGGAGTCATCCTTGATTCTTCTCTCTCACACCCGTCAGCAAATCTGTGTGCTCTACCCTCAAAGACAATCCAGAGTCCAACTCCTTTTTACCACTTCCACCATCGAGTTTTCGGTCAGGTCTTCCTGGCCACCCCTATTTTAAATTGCTACCCCAGCTACAAGCTCGCTCCTTTCCCACTTCGTTTTCCTCTGTAGCTCTTACCACCATCTAACATACTGCATGTCTTACTTTTCTTGTTTATTAGTTATTAAACTCCATGGGGCCAGGATATTTGTCTTTTGTAGCTGCAGGGTCTGGAACGGTGCCTGGTATGTAGTTTGAGTTCCAGTAATTGCTGAATGAATGAATCTATGAATATCACATAGCAATTTTGCTGCTGAGCAAGTCGGGTCATGCAAACATCTGGGTTCTGAGCCTTGGAATTCTTGCTGTGCCAGCACTGGGACAATCTTCCCTTACCCCTGCGCAGCGTCTGGGCATTTCCATTTATGCTCATTTGGTGGTTCTCCCAGGGTAGGCCTGGCCATGGCCTTCTCCAAGAAGGTCAGCACAAAGCAGCGGCCTCTGGGGAGAAGGGTCAGAGGCACTGAAGGCCAGGTCGGTCAGGCCCCCAGAGCACTGTGACGTGAGCTCTCTCCACACGGCTGGGGCTGTCTGGTGGAGCTGCTCTGGGGATAGCGCTCAAGGGAAAAAGGGAACTTCTGGCCTCTGAGGGCTCCCCGGGGAAAAGAACACCGAGTGAGCAGACGAAGGGGACTTGCGGGAGTGGAGCTGCCGGCAGAAGAACTAGTCTCCTGGTATCTTCCCTCAGCACCCGGCACAGTTCCTTGTAAACAACACTATTCCATTTGCTGGACAGAAGCACCAACACTCAGTCACTGCAGACCTACCAGGACACTTCCAGGACACGGCAGTGGCCCATCGTCTCTAAACAAGGCTTTGAGAGAGAGAGCTGGCTTGAAGCTCAGGCTGGCTTGGCAACAGCTGCCCCTGGGATCCACCTGCCAGGTGCTCTTCTAAGGCTCGGGGGGCGGTGGGGGAGCGGGGGAAGCAGGACACCCAGAACCTGGCCCCTCCCTACCCCCAGTAACCAGGACCTGGGGAGATGGCCTGGCCTCAGCCTTCTCTATCTGCACGGGGACAAGGATGGTTGTTAATGCATTGAGAACTGGGTGACGGGTGGAGCCCCTGCCCTGGGAAGGAGTGCTGCGCATAGGAAGAAAGAGGCAAAGTCCATCAGCCTTAGACTTCCCAGCTTCCCTGCCTCTGCCTGTGCGCCTTCCATTAAGGCCTTGCTGACTCTGTCCTGAGCTAGATCTCCTTCCATGGAGCCTTTCCTGACCATTCCCGCTCCTACAGTGATCCCCTCTCCAGCCGAGCTCATAGAGTCATTCATTTGTTCATTTATTCATTCATTCACCCTCTGACCCATCTTTCCATCACTTCCTCCATTCATCCACTCATTCAACAAATATCTATCTAGTATCTCTCATGTGCCAAGCACTGATCTGGGCACTGGGGACACAGCAGTGAACAAGAAAGGGAATCCCTCCCTTCCGGGGGCTTACAGTGCAGCGGGGCAGACAGACAACAAAAGCCTAGATGAGTTAACAAATAGATAGTGTAATTTCCCTGCACTCGGTCTGGGCGTTTCCATCTATGCTCATTTGGTAGTGCTCTGTTCCTTCAAGAAAAGTAAAGCAGAGTGAACATGAGAGGGATGATCAAGGCCCCTGAGGAGGTGATGAATGAGCCGGGACCTGACCAAGTGAAGGAGAAAATCCTGAAATCCTAGGGAAGAGCATTCTAGTCAGAAGGAACAGAAGTGCAAAGACTGCAGCAGGAACATGACTTCTGTGTGTGCAAAACAAGAGGAGTCTGGGTAGCTGGACTTGAGGGAGGGGGGAAGGGAGGTGGGGGTGAGTTTGGAGAAGGTGACAGGGGCAGATGGAAGAGGCCCCGCAGGCAAGGCCTCTGGGTTTTATTCCACACGTGGTGGGAGCTAAGGAGTAGCGCCGTCTGATTCACAGGTATTTCTTTCTGTACTTTTTTGGCCTCCTGGTGCACAGAATTGGGTTGCTAATTCTTGCTTCATACTCACATCCTTGGTCCATGCGTGCTCCTTTTTCATGATTATATCCATGTGTATGCATGTATTTCAGCGCAGTAAGCACCCGTGAACCTACCATCCAACAGGAAAACTAGCACCTTGATAGTAACTTGGTGTTTAAAAGGCCACTCTGGCTGCTGTGTGGAGAGTAGCCTGTAGGAGGTAACCGGCCAGTAAGGAGGAGACAGAGTCATCCAGAAGAGGGGCCTGGGGTGGTAGAGGTAGAGGTGGTGAGAAATTGACTGAGTTTGGGATGAATTTTGGAGGTAGAGCCCCCAAGACTCACTGTTGGATCACGTGACTATGGACCATGCATTCAAGGATGAATTCACTAATTATTAATTCAGTGCTTGCTGGTAAGTGCTTACTATATGTTAAGTCCTTTGCACGATCTACCTTTGACATGGTCCTTGCCCTACTCACAGCCTAGAGGTAGAGAGAGAGAAACACGTACGTCAAATCAATTGGAATAAGTGCTGTGACCCAGTGAATCCAGGGAAGGGTTCATTCATTTTTCTGGGAGAAAAGAAAATGATGGTTAGTTATGACTTGGCTCATCGCAAGGGCTTAGTTCTTCTTATCTCATCTCTTGAATTGATCTGAGCTACTGATTAAACTCTTTAGTGTGTGTAAGTGTATTTTTCTACTTTAAAAGAAATATCTTTAATAGTCATATTTTTAAAACTGTATAAACTTCAGCGTACGCAAAGTATTTCAAATATCGGTCAAAGGCTGTCCTCATTGAACCTTCCAGAGCTCAATCTCTGGGTAACAGTTAAGAATATGAAAGGGAGTGGGGAAATAAAGGGAAAAACATTCCCTTTCTCTCAAATATGCATGTATTCATGTCCATTTAATTGAAGCATTTCAAGCCTTGGGAAGAGCCCAAGGTCTAGATTCCATTCAACTTTGGATCCCACCTTGAGCCTAGGGCAAGGCTGGCTACCCAGCACATTCTTCCTGACATGATTTTCCATGATCTAGATTGACTCCTGGCCAACTGATGGGAATGTCAGGCCATCCGAATGGGGTGAGGTGTGGGAAAGGCACACCCAGGACACCAATGACGCAACCAAAGCCACCAATGACACCACCAAGGACAGAGGTCTAGTCTGGGAACCCCAGGTCCTGGCTTCTTGTATTGCTGTTTGATACTGGGCTATAGTTTCCCTTTCGGCAAGGGGAGGTGGTTGGACTAGATGTAGGACAAGAGGAGAGAGTTATGAGGGGAGGCGAATGTGGTGGTTAGGGCATACGCTATCTGGCATTCAAAACACTATATAACCGCAGAATATTATTCAGTCTTAAAAAGGAAGGAAATTCTGACACGTGCTATAACATGGCTTGAGGACATTAACGCTAAGTGAAATAAACCAGTCACCCAAGGACAAATATCATATGATTCCACTTATATGAGGTACCTAGAGCAGTCAAACTCAAACAGAAAGTAGAATGGTGGCAGCCGGGACTTGGGGGAGGGGGAATGGGGAGTCAGTGTTTAATGAGTACAAAGTTTCAGTTTGGGAAGATGAAAAAGTTCTGGAGAGGGATGGTGGCGATGGTAGCACAACAGTGCGAGTAGACTGAATGCCACTGAATTGTCTACTTAGAAGTGGTTAAAATGGTAAATTTTATGTTGTATATATTTTACTGCAAATTTGTAAAATCCTAATTTTTCTAGGATCCCTCTCGGTGGAGAAGCAAGGCCCATCCTGGCTGACCAAGATTCCCTGAATTTATACCCCTTTCCACACTTCCCTAGGACATGGTTCCTTCTGCACAGGAAGAACCTCGCGGATCTGAGTGGAGCTCCAGGTAGAAAGAGCAGGAGGCAGGCTCTGGGACAGACAAGCAAGGTCCCCAAACTTCCATTCAACCTGGCTTCCACGAGGATCTCTTGGTGATAGGGGAACTGCGTCCTTTGTCCTCATGTTTATTCTGGGGCACAGGACAATGAGGGCCCGAAGGAGGCAGGGGAAAGGGTAACACAGGTTTTACCGCCCTTGAGAGCTGAGATGTCTGTGAGCAATTTTTGAAGACAGGCCAGGGCCCTTGTAGGAAGGCTTCAGGCCACATCAACTTTGAATGCTTTGTTGACCTAGTCCAGGAATATTACAGGATGGGTTTAGAACAGAGCCTCAGTGCAGGAATGGCGGCAGAGCCAGTTTTCCGTCAAGGCCTAGGAATGTGCAGGCATCCTCTTCAGCTGCTGTCTTCCTTGGTCTCTGTAATGGAGATGATAATCAGCTCCCTTCTTGGCTGGCCTATTGGTGGCCTAGAGCCAGAGCCATCAAGCTGGACTCCTTACCCAACTCCTTCAACATTTACCATCCCAGAGGCCTCGTCTCTATCAACTTCCCACCACGATCACTGCTACCATCCCATTCATCATCTCTATCCACACGATCATCCCCTGTGCAGGTTACATTGTTATCTTCACCTTTGTCAGCACCACCGCATATTTCAAGAGGCCTTACTACAATAACCAATATTACTTTCATCTCTACTGTCCACATCACAACCACCAACCACAGCCTTGCTACCTACACCTCCAGCACTCTCATTACCACCATCACCACCACCACTTGGTGACACATCCCTTATTCCCGTTACTGGAGTCATCAGCAACTCCCATATTAACATCATCGTCGGCATCACTACCACCATTCTCACCAACACTCTTTCCCTTCACACTCCATCATCCTATCACCACCATTACTTTTCCTGTTTCTATAAGAGAACTCACCAGGGGGTTTGCAGACCCACAAGCAGATCTCTGTGGTCTCAAAATTGTTGGCATTGCCCTGACAACCACCATAGATGAAGTGCTCACACTCATTGGACGTTGAACTGTAGAAGTATTGGTGGAAATAGCCTTTGCAGGGACCCCTCACTGAGGGGAGCTGGCACAGGGCAGGGAGAGTTGGGGTCATCTCCTGGGGGGTCTCTTGCTTGAGATTGGCTGCAGGGGTAAGGAAGGACAAGATTGTTGCTTATGCGTCCTTTTTATGAACTGGTAAGTATTTTTTCCTGAGCATCTCTTCTACGGTCAAGCACCCTGCTAAGTGTTTGCCATACTTTACATTATTTCAACAACCTAGTGGAGAGGTTATTACTGTCCCCACTTCACAGATGAAGAAACTGAGGCTCAGAGAGTTTTGGTAATTTTCCAAAAATCATAAAACCTGTAAGTTGGGGTCTGGGCTTAAACCCAGATTTAATTTCAAATCCAAGCTCTGCGTGCTACAGCCTCTCATAACCTAACATCAAGAGGTTTGTTGTAGCCTTGTTTATAATTGCAAAAAACTATAATTTGGAAAAAATGTGAATGTTCACCAACAAGGGATTGATGGGCTACTATGCAATTAGTAAAAACGTAGTGCTAATCTGTATGTGTCAGTACGGAGAGAGGTCCATAACTTTTGCTGAATGAAAAATCAAATTACAAAATAGGAGATCTAGTCTGGTCCCGTTGATGGCAAACACACATACAGACCCACAGCACGATGGCTCCAAGGCTGTTCACCAATTTATTTAGAGCAGTTATTTCTGGCTCATGGAATTTCAAGGGATTTTTCTTTTCTTTTTTTTTAAACTTTTTTTTTTTAAGATTTTATTTTTTTTCCTTTTTTCTCCCCAAAGCCCCCTGGTACACAGTTGTATATTCTTAGTTGTGAGTCCTTCTAGTTGTGGCATGTGGGACGCCGCCTCAGCGTGGCTCAATGAGTGGTGCCATGTCAGAGCCCAGGATTCGAACCGACAAAACACTGAGCCGCCTGCAGCGGAGCGCGCAAACTTAACCACTCAGCCACGGGGCCGGCGCCAAGGATTTTTGTTTTCTAAAAATTCTTTTCAGTATCATTTGAATGACAATGAACAAGTATCATTTTTTATAATAAGGAAAAAGGTATTTGCATTAAACAATCTTTAATATCCATGGGTAATCAGCAAATAAAGAAGCAGACCTCTTTTACCAAATCATTTGTTATTTTAACTCCTTTCACACCTGGCTCTGGTTATCACACAAAGTGACTTATCAAACATGTGCACATCACACACCCTCCACAATTAGCCTTGGACATTCAGGACCCCAGTGTATCTCTTCATGGAGTGCAGCAAACACCACTTTGATTTGTACACTTTCCCTGATAAGGACAGCATCCCTCAGACAAATAAGCACATGGGTCAACTCAGCTGCACCGTACCATCTTGGAATACTCAGCGGATGTGACCCTCGCCGTGCTGGATGTACTGGGAGAAGTCGAAGCTGGGAGAGGAAGAGGCTATTCCAGGGAGGAAATTCAAGCCCTTCCTTTGGAGCAGCACTTCTGAACCTTGGTGGAACATTAGACTCTCTTGGGGAACTTTAAAAAAATCCCGATGCTCAGGCTTCTGCCCAGACCAGTTAAATTAGAATCTCTGAATGTGGGACCCAGAGAGACCCCAGGTGACTCCAATGTGCAGCCAAGTTTGAGAACCTGGTCTCATTTTTAAAGCAGAATGAAACTCATTCTCTCATAAGAATTCTAGGGAGTAGGGTTCTGGAGAGAAGGAGTGTTGGGGCTGTGTAAAATAGGGGGCCCACTTTTTAGTTATTTATTTGTTGAGGAAGATTGGCCCTGAGCTAACATCTGTGCCCATCTTCCTCTACTTTATATGTGGGATGCCTGCCACAGCATGGCTCGACAAGCCGTGCGTAGGTCCACACCTGGGATCCGAACCAGCGAACCCCGGGCCGTCGAAGTGGAACATGCAAACTTAACCACTGCGCCACTGGGCCGGCCCTGGGGACCCACTTTTTAATTCACATATTTACACGTTGTTCTTTAAAAATAAACAAATGTATTGCTTTTTAATAAAAATTAAAATTTGGCAAAGATTTAATTAAATCAAATAGACATCCAGGAGGTCTGGCCCCAGATCCTTCCCAGACTAGATGGTAGATCGCAGGCGAGCCCTGTCCCATATCTAGGCCCTGGTTTCCTCCCGAGGTGGAAGTGACCGGGTGGGCTTTTGGTCCAGCCCCCATTCCCCCACAGGCTATGAGTCTCAGGGATCCTCTTTCTCAACCCCTCAGCTCTCCGGAGATCTTTCCTGAGCTGGCCGTGCCCACGAGGCAGGGGGCGAGGCAGAGGGCAAGGAAGCGGCTGAACTTCACGGTGCCAGGAGCTGCGTGTTCTGGGCTGGGCTGGGCGGCTGGAATTTCCACCTCCGGCTGAAGGAGAAGGAGCCCTATTCCCCTGGGTTGGGGGAACTATCTTGCTTTTCGTTACTCGGAAGAGGAAGCGCTCTGGGCAAGGTGTGCGGGCCCAGAGGAAGTGGACTTTTTACCTGGAGGCAGTTCCACTCTCCTTGGAGGAGTTCTTGGGGGCTATTGAGCAAATTCCCTAAGTCAGTACTTCTGCAGCATCTGGAATGCCAGTCCTCAGCTTCATCTACTGCAGACCTGAGTCCCTGTGACCTTGGACTGGTAAGTGGGCCCTCGGGGCCTCAGTTTCCCAATTTATAAAACAAATGGGCTGGACGATATGGTCCCTGAGGGCCCAGCACAGCTGTTCTCTATTCTGTTATTATTGGCTCCCATCCAGAGCCTCCCAGCTGGTTGTCTCGACATCCCAGGAGAGAAAACATAGCTCTTTGTTCATTGGTTCATTTTAACATCCCAGGAGAGAAAACATAGCTCTTTGTTAATTTTAGAATAATGAGTTGATTGTTTTATATAATTATCATGCTTATTTTAAAAAGATCAAGCTATACTGAATAGTACAAACAAGAAGCAAAATCTTTCTCCCAGTTCTGTCATAGTGCTGTGCAACAGAAATACCATGCAAGCCACAAACAGAATTTTTCTGGTAGCTGCATTTTAAAGAGAAAGAGGTCAAACTAATTTTAATAATAGTTTAACTCAATATATCCAAAATATTATCATTTTAACATATAATCAACATGTAATAAAAAATATTAATGTGATATTTTGCTTTTCTTTGTGCTAAGTCTTTGAAATCTGGCGTATATTTCACACTTACAGCACATCATGATTCATACCAGCCATATTTCATGTGCTCAATGGCCACATGTGGCTTGTGCCCACCATATGGGACAGTGAACTTCCACCACGTGTAGTAACTAACAGTAAGTTCAGGTTAACCTCATTAACATTTTGTTAGGTAGATAAACAAAAACAATTCTACAAAAACAAATTTTCCTGAATTTTTCCCTGAAGTTTTGCATATTGCCTTTATACTTGAAGGACAATTAGATCATGTGAAAAATCCTGAATCGTACTTTCTTGTCTAGAACAATTGTGAACCTGGCTTTACTGAATTCCGCCATGGAGTGTGGCTATGAAGTGGCCTGAAAGGTTTCATCCCATAAAGGTTACTTTCTTTCCTATCTGAAGGACATCTTTGCTCATCTTTGAGCTTTAGTATCTTAACGAGGATATTTTGGTATCATCCTCTGCATCTTTTTTTTTTTTGAGGAACATTAGCCCTGAGCTAACATCTGCTGCCAATCCTCCTCTTTTTGCTGAGGAAGACAGGCCCTGAGCTAACATCCTTGCCCATCTTCCTCTACTTTGTATGTGGGACGCCTACCACAGCATGGCTTGCCAAGTGGTGCCATGTCCACACCCAGGATCCGAACCGGTGAACCCTGGGCCACCAAAGTGGAACGTGCGCACTTAACTGCTGCACCACTGGGCCAGTCCCTCTGCATCATTTTTTTTAAACTGGAACATGGGGTGCTTTTTTCAATCTACAGATTTTTTTTTCAGGTTTCCTCTTTTTGGTCAGCTCCGTGAAGGACATCCTAAATACTACATGAGACACAGCAGAATATTTTTTCTTCTAGTATTAAAAAAAAATGCCTTTCACAAATATTTTTAAGAAACTTATATATCATCAGGGTGGTGATCTTGACTAAACAACACTTCTAAGGAATCATGTTCTTGATTTCTTAGTTACATTCAGAAATTGCTTCCTAACCATGATAAATATTGTGTACAGGTTTTCAAAATGTCCCCAGATACACATTATTTTTTTAAAGATCAGTCTGGCTGAACATTTTTGCCAGACTAATACTCCTGAGAGTTCAAACTAAAAAACCCCAGTCTCTCTGTTCCTCTGGGTACTGTCCTTTCGTCCCCTTTACTCCTTAATCTGGACTCAAATTCACTGCCATGTCCTCTGAAGAGGGGAAGCTCTTGGCGGGACGGTTCAACTTCCACATTGATGAGTGGCCTCTGGGAGACCTCTTCAGCAGCTCCGGGCCTCTTTCTGAGGTGGTCATTGCCGAGGACCAGGCGACTCAGCAGTCCCAGTGTTTCAGCTTCATCACCTTCACCAATCCAGAGTGGGCCTCAGACGCCATGAGAGCCCTGAACGGAGAGTCTCTGGATGGTTGCCAGATCCGTGGGGACCACGCAGGCAAGTTGGCTCCAGGGGACTGGAAGGGATGCCTAGGGGCTCGTGGGTGTCGTCGCAGCTACTCTAGAGGTGGTGGGGACCAGGGCTATGGGAGTGGCAGGTATGACAGTTGACCTGGAGGATATGGATACGGATATGGAAGGTCAGGAGACTATGGTGGCAGAGGTCAGGGTGGTTATGACTGCTACTCAGGAGGAAATCACAGAGACCATTACGACAACTGAGATGACGCATGCACGCCTAATGCAGATACACAAGGAATGAAACTTCAGATCTGGCTCGTCCTTCCAAATGGCTGTATTTGGCAAGATTTTGGAAGCTGCACTGAAACATCGATTTTAGTACATGAACTTCTGTTTTTGAGTTGAGCGCCCAAGGTAGCTTGTTAAAGACCTTTTAGAAAGTTCCTTGTATTTTTCAAAATTTCTATCCCATTTAAAGACAAATTCCGGGACATTTGTAGAGCCTGGGTATTTTTTCTTCTACAGATTTTGTTTTTAGGGAAATTTTTTATATAACCTCTTTGAAGCAATTTTCTGTTAAAATTGTTGAGTTTTCTATGTAAGAGACATCAGTTATGTTAGATTATCTTCACTTGTCCTGCAGTGGTTGTTAAAAGCACAGCTGCTGGAGATGGACAAATTTCAATACCAGCTTTGCCACTTGTTATCTGTGTGACTGCGGGCAAGTTACTTAACTTCTATGGACTGGACTATAGTTTCTATTTGGAGATAACATTGGACAATGATAACAATGGATAATAAATGGAGATAACCAGGGAAACGACTTGTGTTTGGAATCCCCGAGGTTCACTGTGCCAAAAGGATTCGCAAGACTCAGAAGTGGTTATAAAGTTTACAGCAGATCCACGCAGAGTAAAATCCACAAAGGAAAAAGTATTGGGGGTGAAATACAGGAAAACTAGGCCCAAGTTCCAAACATCTCCTTCCATTTGAGTCATGCAGGACGTGGTTAATTCCTCAGCCCAACTGGTGCAAAGTGTTGCCAACCAGGGGAGCCTGGGTGTCTTGAGTTTTTACTGTGGCATATACTGCATGCATGACTGACCTCAGTCAGTGAAGCCCCAAACCCCAGAAAGCAGGCATTTATCATGTTAAAAATGATTAAAGAAAATTTAGGTGACACAAACTTGACACTTCATGAAATGGGCAGTCTCCATTCCCAAGGGTCCAGGGAACAGCAGAGTGGGGTTTAAGGCAGGAAGCTTCTACAGGATAAAGAATAAGAAAAAAGGAAAAGAAAAATAGAAAATGAGTAAGGAACAGGAAATAAGTATAGATCCCTGAGTTGGCTTGGCATTTGGGGATTGGCTGACTGGATATGCTGCATTTCCGGTCAAGCAGAGCATTTATCTAAGGTTGGTTTGCTGACTAGGCACCCCAGGCAGGAGTGGCTCCATCTTGGGTCTAGAAAATTATTTTAACAGTCTCCCCCCTTTTGATCGTCCTCTTGACTATTCAAGAGGCTCGATCAAAAATATCAGTCTTGGGGCCGGCCTCGTGGCGCAGCGGTTAAGTTCGCTCCTTCTGCTTCAGCAGCCTGGGGTTTGCTGGTTCGGATCCCGGGTGCGGACATGGCACCGCTTGGCACGCCATGCTGTGGTAGGCGTCCCACATATAAAGTAGAGGAAGATGGGCATGGAGGTTAGCTCAGGGTCAGTCTTCCTCAGCAAAAAGAGGAGGATTGGCAGCAGTTAGCTCAGGGCTAATCTTCCTCAAAAAAATATCGGTCTTTGCGTGACTCTGGGTTACCATTGCCTCTTCAGGTCTCAGTGTAGTATTCGCAAGAGACAATGTCAGCCTCATGTTCTTGGATTGGGTTACATTCTTCTGTTCTCCTTTGTCATTCCAGTTGGAGAGAACCGTAGTTGGTCAATGGATGCCCATATACATTTAAAGCTTTTGAGAGAACGCAGCAAATTAAGGAGACAATCATTAGCAACAAAATAATGACAGAGGTTTGAAGAGCACCCCTGAGCCAGGGTCCCCACGATCCAAACCAGCTAGAATCGAATAAGTCCAGAAATGATCCCGAAGAGGGGGGTAGTTCTTTGAGCCAGTCTGCCTGTTTATGTATTCCATGTAACTGTGTCTCCACTTCCTCAGAAGTGTTTATCCAGCAAGATTGTTTCAGAGAAGCTGAGGCACTGGAAATCAGGGAGAAGTTTGTGACAGACAGAAAGCACTGTAGGATCACCAGCATCAGAGCAAATCCAACAGTTGGTTGTAGGCTGTAGTTTGGATGACCCCTTCTTTGCAACAGCCTGAGATGCGTGAATCTTGGCATTATCTTCCCAGGCCAGGGCGAGGCGAAAGGTGGACAAAAGAATCATAAGGACTCCATGGTGTAAGAATTTCATAAACAGCCCGATTTACACATGAGGGCACAGAGGCCCAGAAACATGAGTAATTTGCCACGCCCAGGTCCTCCTGACTGTGAAAACTGCACCACTGTGGTGTCCCACACTCCCAGCTGAGATCATCTCCAGCACGAGATAGGAATTAAGGTATTCTTCTCCCAAGGGTACCTGCAATTGTTAGTGGGTCCTGACAGTTCAGTCAAGTCCAGACAGGAGGGTGTCTCTGTAACGGGTGGGTGGGGACCACTGCGATGCTGAGCCTTACTAACCTGTGCGCACTGCAAAGTGTGGTGCAGGTGTGTTGGTATCTTCTCAATCGCCCTCAAATCTACCTAATCGCTTCATCTTCTGCGGGATGTGGGTTTGGGGGCACTTGTTCCATTTTGCGAAAGAACCGAAGTGACTTGTACTTGTCACATGGTAGATGTTGCAACCATTCCAAAGAAGTAAGGTAAAGGTAGAGGTTCAGAGAGGCCGATTAATGTGAGAGAATTCTGAGGTTCTCCGAGATTCACCTCTTCCTGGTCTTGTTTCCTCTGCCACTTTCCCAAGGCGTGTGGGAAAGACAGCTTTTCTCCCCGCCGGCTCCCCTTCTCCTTCCACCCCGGTGAGGTTCCCTCCAGGCTGGCTGATCAAAGGGTGGTTCTGTGGACCATTTTATAGGAAAGGAGATTGGGCCTGGGGATGCACCTGTCACAGTGAGCCTGTTAGAAATGCTGCTTTTCAGGCCTCACCCAAGACTGCTGAATCATAATGTGCATTTCAGCGAGATCCCCAGCCTATTCGCAGGCGTGATAAAGTGTGAGAAACACTACTACTGAGCGTTTCAGCTGAGGAGGTGGGGAGAGATTGCGCAATGAACAGTTTTGATCCCAGCTCCTCCCCTTTCTCTCCCAGTCACCTGTTCCCACCCCTCAGCTGGGGTATGAAAAGCTCTGTCAGCCCCAGGTTTCCTCAGAAGCCCTTCCTCAAGGCCACCATGATGAACCGGCTTTGCCTTTTCGCCCTTCTCGGCTTCCTGAGCATCCTGGTGGCCGGAACCCAGGGGAAAAACACCCCTCCACCTCTCCACCACCCTACCCAGCACCCTCAGCACCAGCCTTGCCACCACCTTACCCACCACCCTTGCCACCACCGTAACCACCAACATAAGCCCTCGATCAGCTCTCTTCTGGTGATTGGGGCAGAAAATGCAGGTGAGTCTGTGGAAGAGACTGGGGGGGCAGGAGTAGGGGGAACCAAACCTCTCTTGATTAGAAATCAATGCAAAGTTTTTCTCTTAAATGAGAGCTTTCCTTCTGTTTTCTGGGCAATTATGTGATATTTTTAGCCTGTGTTTTGCAGGATTTTTTTGTCCCATTTACTCGACAGTTTATTGAAGGAGTTAAGAAGTCTGTGGCTGAATAAACACATAGAATAATTCAGAGAATTTTAAGTTCCTCTCTTAAATGTTCGTCAAGATATTTTACGTTTTGGCAACTTACATCTAAAATATATAATAATAATTTTTCAATTCCCGGATAAGTGCACATTTTAAAACTTTACATGGAGTAAAATATGTGTTTTTGATACACTCCAGTCCTTAAAAGGAAGCCATTCACTTAATCTGGTGCTCAAAAAAAAGAAGCATCGATTTGTCCCTGTGTTGGAAGATCCGGCAGTGCTGGTCCCCAGGGCGGCCCCGGGGGCCTTGGCTGCCCTGCTTCTGTGGGGGGGAGGCTAAAGGGCTCTTTCTGGGCAACTTTGTCCACAGGTGGTTTATAGCTCAGGTACTGACACGTAACGTTCAATTAGAATTTAATGAGTGCATCTAACAACTGTTCTAAGAACTAACATTTATTTGCTTTTGATTAATTGCTCCTTACTTTATAGACATCATTTGTGATCCTCTCAACAAATCTATGAGGTTAAGATTATTATGCTCATTTCACTGATGAGGCTGCCGTGGCTCAGAGTGGTTAATTGTCTTACCTAAGATCACACAGCCAATGAGCTGCATTGCTAACACCTCAAAGAACATGTAGTCCAGGGGTTTGCACAAGATGCTCCTTGAGCCTTGGGTGTACTAAGGTAGGAGAATGGTGAAGTGAGGGGAGTGAGAGGGCTGAGGATGGGGCTCTGGACCCCACACCTGGGTACCTACCAGAACAGCTTTTTTGGGATTTTTTTGGTTTTTTTTGCTGAGGAAGATTTGCCCTGAGCTAACATCTGTGCCAATCTTCCTCTATTTTGTATGTGGGTTGCAGCCACAACACAGTCACCAACAAGTGGATCCCTACCTGCGGTCCAGCGCCGCCAACTTGCATCCCGCCGAGCTCCACTACCGTGCAAGAAGCCTAGCCTCCTAGAGGAGTTTTCTTTTGGTAAGATTTCATTTGAAAGAAGGGAACGGCTGCTAAAAAGGATTGATGTCCATATCCTCATGGCACATGTTTTATTCTTCATAAGGCTAAGATGTCACTGGACGTAGTGTTTTGCTTATTCCACAATATACTGCAACCATTTCCCAATATCAGTTAATATTCTTCTACAATCTTATTTACTTATTGCAAAATTTGTGATATATTCTATTTTAAATATTTCTTTTTTTTAATTCCAAAGGGAATATATGCTTATTGTAACTAGTGGAAAGATGTAAAGATGTGTAAAGACAGTTCTGAGACTCCCTCTCCGGTATGTTTGTTTTTTCTAACACCACTGAGCAGTTCTCCAGTTCTCAGAGGACACTGACTGGACATCCTGCCGTTGAACTCAGTTCTGACACTATCCACCTGGAGACAGCAGTCAGATCCCATAGCTAAAGGACTCAGTCCCACAAAAGTGCACCTCCTCCCCCCACGTCTGAGGCCAATTCCAAGACCAGATTGTCGCTGACCAGCTCTAGATCAGAGGTTTCCACGACCTCCTCCTCAGCTTGATTAATTTGCTAGAATGGCTCACAGAACTCAGAGAAACATTTTACTACTAGATCACTATTGTATTATAAAAGGATAGAACTCAGGAACAGCCAGAAGGAAGTGATGCACAGGGCGAGGTCTGGGCAAAGGCTGTGAGCTTCCACATCCAGGCTGGGCGCTCTACACGCATCTCCACCTCCCCTACTACCCTTCTTTATTTTGAGACATGCTAGATCTTCGGCTGTTCACTGTGTAGACCGAGCTGGGATGATCACCCTCATAACTGACCCAGAGCCCTCTTGTATCCTCGCAGTCCCTCCTGCCTTCTGCCTGGAGCCTCCCTATGTGGGTCGCTGCAGGGCCATGATATGCAGGTACTTCTACAACGCCACCTCGGCGCAATGTGAGACTTTTACATATGGTGGCTGTAGACAGAAGAAGAATAACTTCATCAGCAAGGAGGAGTGCCTGAAAACCTGCCTTGGGGAGGGGGCTGCACTCCAGGGTAAGGTGGGGGACGGGGCAGGGAGGGGAAGGCCTGGGGAAAGAGGTAGAGTTCAGGGTGGCCCATACCCCTCATGCTTGGGCAGTGTCTTTCCTCTGGGCTGTCTTCCAAGGAGGAAGTGGCAGCAGTGTGCTGTGACCAGAGATGGAGCACGTCCTCCACGGGCCAGATTGGCAGAAGGTCACAGTAGAAGTGTCCCTTGAGATAATCTGAGCCATCTGCCCTGCTCCCCTTTTTCAGATGGGAACATTGAGGCAGCCACCCTGCAGAGGGTATCTGCAGGGCTCCTGAGCCCACCCCCCAACCCCCTGGGTGTGGCTTCCTTCCTGTTGGTCACCCCGGTCATGGAGAGGACCGTGGTTGTTCATTTCTGGGATGCTGTAGGATCTGTCAGGGTGGACAGTGTCCAGGTCAGGGGCATCAGTGATGGCAATCAACAAGGTCCTTTCTCATTGCAGAGATCAAGCCACACGTGCTGCCCTGAGATGCTGAAGTCTGGGGAGGCCCCATGCAAGGCGGGGCTGTGGCTGCCTTCCCAAGTAGTTCAGCCTCCTTGTCTGATCCCTTCTCAACCCACCCCTCCTCAGTAGAACCCTGCCTCTTTCCTCCTCCCCCTGGTCTACTTGTTCCTTCTCTGTCTTATCCAGTAGGCTCCAAGCACCATGAGAGCCAGAACTGTATGCCTGTGTTTTTCTCATCACATTATCCCTAGAACTTCACACAGTCCCCAGCATGAAGGAGATGGTTCATAAACATTGGGGGAATGAGTGCATGCATGAGCACAGCTCCTCTCTACTGGGTGATACAGGGTGACAGGTTTGAAGCCAGAACTCTAACCCGGACCTCATTCTCACTGCATCCACATCTTCATCCCCCACCCACCATCACTGGGTTCTTTGGGGGTGGCAGCAGTGGACTTCCTGGCATCAAGTTCTGATTGCCATCAGTGACAGGTATTTTCGTTAAAAAGAAGCCCCTTTTCCCCATAATGATGTTGCACATTTTCCTGTCTGTGGCTGCAAACTCTCTGGCCTTAGATTTAAATAAACTCACTTTCAAATTAAACTAACCGGAGTGGATTTGTTGTTTGCAACTAAGAACCTTAACTGCTACAGTCCCTCCCAATGGTGGACGTTCACACTGTTCTGCAGAGCAGTGGCATCTCCCCTTTTCCTTCCTTCACACTGAGCCCTACCACGTCTCGGAAGCAAACCGATTACAGTGCCAGCTACCTCTTGATGGCCACTGTGAGCTCACAAAAACCTGGGCGTCAAGGTTTTTTGACTTTTGGGGCCAAGTCAAATTTTAGGGCTCTGGACTCTGAAGGAAGAAGGTAGGAACATGAGTCTCAGATGTCCACTGGTCCAGGGAGCACCTGCCCTGGGGCTGTGTGTGGGGCGGGGGAAGGAGCCTTGCTAGTTCAGTGAGAGCGACGGCGACACCCATTTAGTCAGCACTTTCCATGCACCAGGCTTCACGCTTGGCGTTTTGCATGCATTATTCCGTTTACTCATCCTAAGAATCCTGCCAGGGAGGAAATGGGGGCTTGGAGTTGTCACACAGCAGCCCTATTAGTTTCCTGGGGCTGCTGTCACGGAGTACTGCAAACCGGGGGGCTTAAACAAGCGATACTTATTGTCTCACAGTTTTGGAAGCTAGAAGCCTGGGATCAAGGTGTCAGCAGGGCCGTGCTCCCTCTGAAGGCACTGGGAAAGACTCTGTTCCAGCTCTGTCTCCTAGCTTCTGGAAGTTCCTTGGCTCGTGGCAGCATAAGTCCAATCTTCACATGCGTTCTTTCTGTGTGTGACCTAATTTCCCCTTTTTATGAGGACACCAGTCATACGGGATTAGGGCCACGCTAATGACCTCATCTTAACTGGATCACCTCTGTAAAGACCCTATTTCCAAATAAGGTCCCATTCTGAGGAAGCACAGAATGTATGCCTGTGTTTTCCTCACCACATTATGCCTAGAACTTCACACAGTCCCCAGCGTGAAGGAGATGGTTCATAAACATTGGGGGAATGAGTGCATGCATGAGCACAACTCCTCTCTACTGGGTGATACAGGGTGACAGGTTTGAAGCCAGAACTCTAACCTGGACCTCATTCTCACTGCATCCACATCTTCATCCCCCACCCACCATCACTGGGTTCTTTGGGGGTGGCAGCAGTGGACTTTCTGGCATCGACTTTCTGGAAGCTTAGGACTCCAACACTTCATTTCTGGGGGGACGCAGTTCAACCCATTATAACAGATAAATGGCAGAACTTGGGCTTATCTGACTGATGGAGAGCCTTTGTCCTTCGGAGGGAGGAAGATTGCGGAAGTCAAGAGCCCAGCCTCTCCAGCAAGGCTGCAGGGGCCCAAAGCCTGGGTCTGTCTTAGTTTGGGGTTCCTACGAAGCAGAGGGCAAGTAACTCAGGTAAGGTGGAGGCAGGTGAGACAGGGCAGGAAAGGCAGGCAATAAACATTTAGTTATTAAGCCCGTTCTCACTGAGACTGGTGCTTGATCCCAGAGGGGACTGGGGAAGTGGGAAAACAGATTCCCTGCAATTATCTCCCCCAAGAGACAAGGGGATGTTTACACACCATTTCCCTGTCCTGCGTTGGTTGAGGACTTCTGGCTTGTTCTGTGTACAGGCTTTTCTTGTGCGCCTCCCAAGAAAGCCCCTTGGCAAAGAGATGCAGATGCAGAGATGCAGGAAGTCAGCCAGCAGTACTGGAGGAGTTTGCTCCCAGGGGTGAGGGTAGGACACTATTTATGTGGCTTTGAACAAGTTACTGAACCTCTCTGTGCCTGTCTTCCCCCTCTAAGGGGTTGTTGAGAGGTTAAATGAATGAACATGCTGAGCCCTTAGAACAGAGAGCCTGGCATGTAAATAGTGCAATTTAAACATTTGCTAGGTTTCTTATTGACTAAATTATACTGTCCTCTCCTGGAGAATGAGTGATTCAGACCTAGAAACATTAATCCTGGAAGGCATTTGGGAGGGGATCTGATCCAACCTCCTTACTTCACAGGTAATTTGGGGCCTAAGAAAGGGAAGTATCTTGCCCAATGTCACCCAGCTAACAAACATGACCATTATAATAGACCAAACCCAGGCAACATCATGTTCGTTCATTCATTCATTCTCTCGTGTATTAAGTACCTGTTTTGTGATAGTTATTAGGGAGACAGTAATGACCAAAACAGTAGCCGCCAGATCTGTCTGATCACTCACACCCATATTGATAAAAAGTTTGAATGTGCAACTCTCGTATCTGTCATTATAATTATATGCACACTTTTGTACTATTATGTAGATTACAAGTATTCAATAATATATATTTTAATAAAGGATAGGCTAGAAACAAATAAGCCAGCCCTGGTGATCTAATGGTTAAGAGTGGGTTCTCTCACTGCCACGGCCCAGGTTCAATTCCCGGTCAGGGAACCATACCATCCGTCTGTCGGTTGTCATACTGTGGTGGCTGCATGTTGCTGTGATGCTGAAAGCTAGGCCACCAGTATTTCAAATACCAGCAGGATCACCCATGGTGTCAGGTTTCAGTGGAGCTTCCAGACTGAGACAGACTAGGAAGAAGGACCTGGCCTCTCCCGTCTGAAAAAATTGGCCATAAAAGCCCTCTGAACAGCAGCAGAGCATTGTCTGACAGCGCCGGAAGATGAGAGGATGCTGCAAAAAGATAGGACAGGGTTCTGCTCTGCTGTATAGGGGTTGGTCTCTAGGAGCTGGAATCAGCTTGATTGTACTAACACGAGTTAGCAAATAAGCAGAAGCTTCTAGATATTTTCTTCTTGTACCCCACTGCCCCACTTAGGATCCCTGTGGACCAGGACAGTCTTTACCCTCAAAGAATTCCCCGCCCAGTGTGGCAGCCAGAAGCACAGAGTTCCAGCAGCACACATACTGTGGGAGCTGAGATGGAGGCCCTGGCTCTCCCCTAAGGAGATCAGGCTGGCTTGCCAAAAGAGGCAACGTTTGAGCTGAATTTTGAAGGGTGAGTTGGATACTTCAAAGGGAGAATTAGGCAGAAAGGAAAGAGAAAACATGAGCTTTGGGCCATGCCAAAGAGATGGAGATGAGAAAAAAGATTGTCCTTCCATCCATTTCCCACAGTGGAGTCTGTTATGGGTTTCCAAGTAGCTGTTGAGCATCATGAGCGGATCCCAACTTGTTCCTCAAAGTCCACCCAACCCTGAATCCGCATGAACCTGGGAGTCCCCTGGGTGGAGAGGAGAGAAAGAGGAGCTACCCAGGAGAGATGGGGACCCCCCTCATTTGCCTGAGAGCCCCAGCCCTTCTCCTTCCAGAGCTCGAGTTTCCTGCTCCCTTCTGCTAGTCACAGCTCCTGGGGAGTGAGCCAGCTGCCTTATCATCTCTAAGAAACGGACCCATCAGAGGTGAGTGACAGTGTCGTGTAGATGTTGGGATGGAGGAGGGATTTGGTGTTGGAAGAAAAATTGGGGAAGGCTTCTGAATCATTAAATCCTAGAATTTCACAGAAGGCAGCTTGTCAACCAGGCTCAACTTTGTACCTCCTCCTACGCGGAGCTCACTATCTCTTGGGCAGCAGGTACCAGCTGGCAGCTCCCATCATGCAAATACTCTTTTTCCCATTGAAGCAGTAAGTGTCCTCCTCACCTTTGCCTTGCCTTTCTACACTGGTCTGGACTCTACTCTCAGGAAACCCACTGATCAAGTCTGCTGTCTTTGTCCTAAGACAGTTCCACAGAGATTGGGAGATGGCACTCAAGGAAGTGCCCCCTCCCACAAAGTGTCTTTTAGGTTCTTGTGCAACATTTTGCTAAGTCCCCTCCAGCAGCTTTCAGATTCTCAGGATTTGAAGTGAAAGGAATCCCTTTTTTTCAGCTCCCTACGATTTATGCAGCGACTGCTAGGATGCCTCTTCTCTGCTTTGGAAGAGCGAGGTAAGTGTAAGAACAGGAGGACGGTCAGTAGGGTAAGAGCTCCCAGTCACCCTCCTGACTTGTGTCCCCTGGCTGGACAAGAGAGTGGCAATGAGATAATGTGGAAATATGAACAACGGAAAGAGGATGGCTGCGGGGAGGGATTAGGTAGTAGGCAGAGGTCCAAGGCTCCTGGAGGTATTTCCCAGGATGCATCACTCTTCAAGTTCATTATTAGACCTTCCCAGCTGCAAGGCACTGTGGGAATGACTTGTTGAGAAGCTCGTGGATCCCCGACAAAGGGAGGTCCCAGCACTCCCAAGGGGAGCCCCTTTGACAATGCTTCCACCCCCTTGCCTCTGGGAAGATGTGAGCTGGAGGAACCTTTGGAGAGCAGAGTCCAACTGCGTCACTACAGATGAGGAAATCAAGGCACAGAGTGCTCAAACAGCAGGGATCGTTAAACAAATGAGAACATCGATAGAGCTGGTTCTGTCATTCACTACTTCGTAGTCTTGGGCAAATTTCTCAATCTCTATGAGTTTCACTTTCCTTATTGACCATATAAGGAGAATGATATTACCTGTCCATGTCTCCAGTCACAGACCTCTGTAAACGCTCCTGTTCCCAGTTGGACGAGTTGGGTTTATTCCTCACTGCAGCGAGGGAGAAGGCACACCTTGGGACCATTTGGCATCTCATTAAGAGAATGTTAGGAAGGACTTACAGGATTTGGGAGAGGGTTGAAAGAAGCTGGCTTTGCTCTGGGTTGGATGCTGTCAGGAGGTGGCGCAGTTCTATGATTGGACATCTTAATCTAGACTCTATGAAGGGAAGACTAGATAGGGGTTACAGCTGTAGTTGGTAAAGAAGCAGCAGCCTCTCCTAGCAGCCAGGACAGGGGAGGGCTTGGTCGTTTCTGTGGCTTGCATGAGGCTCACGTTTTGTCTGTGTTCAGACGTGATTACAGAGGGTTGTGTTTTTGTCTTTATCCCTCCTGGGCACAGAACGACTGTGTCTGATGTTGCTGTTCCATGAAATTGTTTATGTCGGGAGGAAGAACATCACAGGCCAACTGTGAGTGTCCAGTCAGCTCTCGGAAGCAGGGCCCGCTTTTCTCTTTCTCATATCAACTCATAGATTTATGGTGAGCATTAAAATGATACAATATTTGTAAAATGCTTTGTACAAGTGCCTGGCAGAGTAACCCCTCAAGGAATGGTAGCTCTGATAACAGTAATAGTAATACTATTCATAAATAATAGTAAACTTATTTATTTATTATTAGTAATTATTAACAACAGTGTAATGGAAAAGGACTTGGTACTAATAAGAAGAGTTTGGCTTCAGCAGCTCTGGACGTTCCTATGCGATCTTGGGCAAGTCGCTTCACCTCTCTGAGCCAGTTTCCTTCTTTGTAAAACAGGGCGATGGTATCTGCCTTAAGAAATTCACAGGTTTGGGTATTTTTGAGCACTTTGTTGATTATGGCGCTGAAGTGCTTTGAACACCGTAGACCAAAGCAACTTGTCTAAAGCACATAGATTTTTCGTTTCCTTGGTTCCTGACTGCTTTTTTAGTGTGAGGGTTACTGCATTAAAGAAAGGAATGAATTTCTTTTTTTTGTAATGTCACCTCCCAGAAGTTCACCCCTGGGAAGTCCCCTGTGTCGAAGGAGTGCCACAGTCTCTCTTCCAGACGGGTCCCAGTGTTCCTCAGGGCTGATGTAAGCCCTCTTGCTTCAGTGATGAGCCTCACCCAGGTCCAGTCCCCACCCTTTGTTTGACCCTCTGGTCTCTCAAAACTGTGGGCAGGAGGTGGGGTCTACTGCTGGTTCTCTTTAGACCAAAGATCCTCTTAGGAACCAGTCTTTAAGGAAGACACTACCTGCCCCCTGGTGGCCCCAGGAAGAAGTATGACCTCCATCTGAACTAGCACACAGCTCCTATTTCATGTGAAAATTAACTCTTTGGGTACCTGCTTTGTAAAAGACGTGTGTGTGTGTGTGTGTGTGTGTGTGTGTGGAAAGTGAGTTTATAATTCACAAATTAACATGAGTATTTAATATAAAATACTTACTGGGCATCTGTAGTACACAGGACAGACACAATCTTTGCTCTCTTAGAGTTTACTTTCTAGCAGAAAATTCGTTAGATATTAAACAAGTGACTAATAATGAATATGGCGACTGTTGGTGAAGGGGGAGTGCGGGTGTGATGGGAGAGTTAGCAGGGGCCTGGCTTAGTGTGGAGGCGGTGGCTGTGGTGGATGGGAAGGACACCCTGAGGAAGTGAACTTTTAGCTGAGATCTGAGGGAGGAGCAAGAGTTACTGAGAGGAAAGTCAGGGAAGAGCGTTCTAAGTAGGTGGAAAAGCAAAAGATGGTTTAGGGAAAAGAAGAGAGTCTGTGAGAATGAGTTGGAAGAGGGGACTAGATGGTACTGGGTGAAGTTGGGTGCAGACCTGAGCAGCCTTGGGAGACAAGCTAAGAGTTTTCGGCTTTTTCTGAAGGGCAAAAGAAGGACCTGGACATCTTGGGAGAATGTAGGGGAGGGATAGAGAGGAGGGGCAGGGCCTGCAACAGCGGAGGTCATGAGAATTGTGTAGATGGGAGAAGAGAGTGTCCTGGATTAGCAGAGAGCAGTGGCGTGATAGTGAGGAGGTCCAATCAACAGGCTTTCCTAAGAGATTGCTCAGGGGTATGAGGAAGAGGAAGAACCAGCCTCCTGGAGGGTGGAGGAGAAGCAAGTCTTTGGAGAAAGGACGAGTTCTGTTTCGTAAATGTTGAGTCCGTGGTGCCTGTAGCACATTTAGACAAAGATGTTGAGTAGATTGATTCCTCCATTTACTCGTTCAGCAAACGTTTATTAGGGAGAGTTAATGTGGTGACTGAAAGCTCAAAACAGACTCTATGGCTCCAGACTCTGGCTCTGCCAATTTGATCTCCAGGTGAGCAAATCACTTTACTTCTCTGTTGTTGTCTGACTCGTCTGCAAAATGGGAGTGATGATAACTTCTTTGGTTGTGAGTGAGGCCCAAGGGGGCTCATCCGGGTAAAGACTTTAGAATACTGCCTGCACTCCAGAAGGATCAACAACCTTGCCATCACTGATGCCTATCGTGTGCGTGCCAGGCACTGTTCGAAGCTCTGGGTCACAGCAGTGAACAGCACACGAGCTCCTCACTCTCCTGGAAGTGGCATTCTAGCTGGAGGGAATGCACCAGTGAACACTAATGAGCAGGAGCAGTTTCAGATAGTCTCAACTGCTGTGAAGAAAATCAGGTGGAGTACAGAGCGAAGAGGGGCTAGTTCAGGCCGGGCGGTTCTGTGGAGCCTTCCACACTCATTCCTGGAGGACTGGCCATCCCTGCAGGACCTGTGTTGCGCTGCCTGAATTTAGGATGCCCGTTCAGCCTTAGTTTTCTTCTCTCTAAAGTGGGCATAAAATCTGCCCTGCTCACCTCTCAGGAATGCACAGAAGATGAGATTGGATAAAACCCAAGATGAGAGTAGATAAAACCTGGGGAAGGGATGTAGGGAGGGATGGGGGGTTTCCTTCTTTCTTTCAAATACTTTACATCATGGATTTTTTTTTTTCTATCTGTATGACTCTGTCTTTTGGTATTTGCTCTTTATCTCATTATCAGATTTCATCTGGAATCACTTGTCAGTTTCCTAGAATTTCCTGTTTGATTGTTGCTTAATTTACTATTAAAGTACAAAGTATTTGTTATTGATCCCCATCCTGAGGTCACAGAGACAGCCTCATGCTAAAATATTTCTCACATATATATTTAATCAGTATTTTTAGGAGAGTATTTGTTGGCACACACAAAATCAAGCTTGCTTTCTTAGCAAGGAAGAAAGGGGAATGGCTTTTGAGTAGGTAACTGGGACTGTCTTTACTGTCTCTCTCCCTGTGGAGACCAGGCAGAGAAACCACAACACCCAACTTTACAAAGCAAGGACGGCGTAGTTTTAGGCCTCGTGAACCGGTGGGGAGTGCGTGCACAAAGTGTCTTTGGTGTACAACGTGAGGCTGTCTGAACATGAAGGTAGATGACATCACGGGAGCCCAGTGGGATGAAGCAGGGCCAGGTAGGTAGAGCCCAGGGCACCTACAGGGCATTGTGACAACAGCTATTGATTAAATATTGGCACTGTCTTGATTGCTTTGCCACAAAATGATCTCTTAATTCATATTGACCTTATGAGGCTACAAGTATTATCTTCATGTAATAAATGAAGAAACTGAGGCTCAGAAAGGTTAAATAACTTGTCCAAGGTCACAAAGCTAGGAAGTAGTAGAGTTAGGATTCAAACCAGATCTTCCTGACTCCAAATCTCAGGCTCTTAACTAGTCTTTTCTTCCTTCCTTTTTTTTTTTTTTTTAAATTGAGGTAACGTGGGTTTATACTGTATACTGTTATATAAATTACAGGTGTACGCCATTATAGTTCGATTCCTGTGTAGATTACATCATGCTCACCACCCAAAGACTAATCACAATCCGTCACCACACGCATGCCTAATCACCCCTTCTGCTCTCCTCCCTCCCCCCTTCCCCTCTGGTGACCCCCAATCCAATCTCTGTCTCTGTGTGTTTGTTGTTGTTTTTATCTTCTACTTATGAGTGAGATCAGTCTATATTTGACTTTCTCCCTCTGACTTATTTCTCTTAACATAATACCCTCAAGGTCCATCCATGCTGTTGCACATGGCAAGATTTCCTCTTTTTTTAGCTGAGTAGTGTTCCATTGTTCCACTGTGTATATATACCACATTGGCTTCATCCATTCATCCCTCGATGGGCAACTAGGTTGCTTCCAAGTCTTGGCTATTGTGAATAATGCTGCAGTGAACATAGGGGTGCACATATCTTTACACATTCGTGTTTTCACTTTGGGTAAATACCCAGCAGTGGAATACCTGGATTGTATGGTAGTTCTATTCTGAATTTTTTGAGGAATCTCTGTACTGCTTTTTGTAGTGGCTGCATCAGTTTGCTCTCCCACCAGCAGTGTATGAGAATTCCCTTTTCTCCACATCCTCTCCAACACTTGTTATTTCTTGTCTTGTTAATTATAGCCATTCTGACAGGCGTGATGTGATATCTCATTACAGTTTTGATTTGCATTTCCCTAATAGTTAGTGATGTTGAACATCTTTTCATGTGCCTGTTGGCCATCTGTATATCTCCTTTGGAAAAATGTCTGTTTAGATCTTTTGCCCTTTTTTTTTTTTGGTGAGGAAGACTGGCCCTGAGCCAACATCTGTTGCCAATCTTCCTCTTTGTTTTGTATGTGGGATGCCATCTCAGCATGGCTTGATGAGTGATGCATAGGTCCACACCAGGATCCGAACCTGTGAACCCCAGGGTGCCGAAGCAGAGCGTGTGGACTTAACCACTACGCCACCAGCCAGCCCCTCTTTTATTCTTTTTTAAAAATTTTAATTAAAAAATTTTTTTGAGTTCTATTAGTTTACATCATGGTGAAATTTTACTTGTACATTATTTCTTGTCTGTTACCTCATAAGTGCTCCCCTTCATGCCCTGTGCCCACCCCTCCCCCTTCCCCTGGTAACCACTGAACTTTTCTCTTTGTCCATGTGTTTGTTTATATTCCACATATGAGTGAAATCATATGGTGTTTATCTTTCTCAGTCTGTCTTATTTCACTTAACATAATACCCTCTAGGTCCATCCATGTTGTTGCAAATGGGATGATTTTGTCTTCTTTTTTTCAGCTGAATAGCATTCCAGTGGGTGTATATATATATGCCACATATATATATATATACCACATCTTCTTTATCCAATCATCGGTCAGTGGGCACTTGGGTTGCTTCCATGTCTTGGTTATTGTGAATAGTGCTGCAATGAACATAGGGGTACATAGGTCACTTTGGATTGTTGATTTCAAGTTTGAATAGAAACCCAGTAGTGCAATAACTGGGTCATATGATATTTCTATTTTCAGTTTTTTGAGGGATCTCCATACTGTTTTCCATAGTGGCTGCACCAGTTTGCATTCCCACCAGCAGTGTATGAGGGTTCCCTTCTCTCCATGCTCTTCCCAACTTTCGTTATTTTTAGTCTTAGTGAGTATAGCTATTTTAACAGGTGTAAGATGGTATCTTAATGCAGTTTTGATTTGCATTTCCCTGATGATAGCGATGTTGAACATCTTTTTGTGTGCCTACTGGCCATCTGTATATCTTCTTTGGAGAAAGGTCTGCTCATCTCCTCTGCCCGTTTTCTGATCAGGCTGTTTGTTTTTTTGTTGTTCAGTTGTGTGAGTTCTTGATATACTGTGGAGGTGAACTCCTTGTTGGATATATGATTTGCAAATATTTTCTCCCAATTTGTGGGCTGTCTTTTTGTCTTGATCCTAGTTTCCTTTGCCTTGCAGAAGCTCTTTAGTCTGATGAAATCCCACTTGTTTACCTTTTCTTTTGTTTCCCTTGTCTGAGAAGACATGGTATTTGAAAAGATCCTTTTAAGTTCGACGTCAAAGAGTGTACTACCTATATTTTCTTCCAGAAGTTTTACGGTTTCAGGTCTTACCTTCAAGTCTTTGATACATTTTGAGTTTATTTTTGTGTATGGTGTGAGATGATGGTCTGTTTTCATTCTGGACAAGTGGTTGTCCAGATTTCCCAAAACCATTCATTGAAGAGACTATCTTTTTCTCCATTGTATGTCCTTAGTACTTTGTAGAAGATTAGCTGTCCATAGATGTGCAGTTTTATTTCTGGGCTTTCAGTTCCGTTCCATTGATCTGTGTGTCTGTTTTTGCGCCAGTACCATGCTGTTTTGATCACTATGGCTTTGTAGTACATTTTGAAGTCAAGGATTGTGATGCCTTCAGCTTTGTTCTTTTTTCTCAGGATTGCTTTAGCTATTCAGGGTCTTTGGTTGCCCCATGTGAATTTTAGGATTCTTTGTTCTATTTCCTTGAAGAACGTCATTGGGATTCTGATTGGGATTGCATTGAATCTGTAGATTGCTTTGGGTAGTATGGACATTTTAACTATGTTTATTCTTCCAATCCATGTGCATGGAATCTCTTTCCATTTCTTTATGTCATCGTCTATTTCTTTCAATAATGTCTTATAGTTTTCATTGTGTAAGTCCTTCACCTCCTTGGTTAAATTTACTCCTGGTGCCTTTCCCACTCCTCACCCACTTTGGATGTCCTGAGATCCCCTCTGGTGGGCCAGGAGCCAATCTAGATCATAGGAAATCATGTCAGGAAGAATGTGCTGGGTAGCCAGCCTTGCCCTAGGCTCAAGGTGGGATCCAAAGTTGAATGGAATCTAGACCTTGGGCTCTTCCCAAGGCTTGAAATGCTTCAATTAAATGGACATGAATACATGCATATTTGAGAGAAAGGGAATGTTTTTCCCTTTATTTCCCCACTCCCTTTCATATTCTTAACTGTTACCCAGAGATTGAGCTCTGGAAGGTTCAATGAGGACAGCCTTTGACCGATATTTGAAATACTTTGCGTACGCTGAAGTTTATACAGTTTTAAAAATATGACTATTAAAGATATTTCTTTTAAAGTAGAAAAATACACTTACACACACTAAAGAGTTTAATCAGTAGCTCAGATCAATTCAAGAGATGAGATAAGAAGAACCAAGCCCTTGCGATGAGCCAAGTCATAACTAACCATCATTTTCTTTTCTCCCAGAAAAATGAATGAACCCTTCCCTGGATTCACTGGGTCACAGCACTTATTCCAATTGATTTGACGTATGTGTTTCTCTCTCTCTACCTCTAGGCTGTGAGTAGGGCATGGACCATGCATTCAAGGATGAATTCACTAATTATTAATTCAGTGCTTGCTGGTAAGTGCTTACTATATGTTAAGTCCTTTGCACGATCTACCTTTGACATGGTCCTTAGTCACGTGATCCAACAGTGAGTCTTGGGGGCTCTACCTCCAAAATTCATCCCAAACTCAGTCAATTTCTCACCACCTCTACCTCTACCACCCCAGGCCCCTCTTCTGGATGACTCTGTCTCCTCCTTACTGGCCGGTTACCTCCTACAGGCTACTCTCCACACAGCAGCCAGAGTGGCCTTTTAAACACCAAGTTACTATCAAGGTGCTAGTTTTCCTGTTGGAGGGTAGGTTCACGGGTGCTTACTGCGCTGAAATACACGCATACACATGGATATAATCATGAAAAAGGAGCACGCATGGACCAAGGATGTGAGTATGAAGCAAGAATTAGCAACCCAATTCTGTGCACCAGGAGGCCAAAAAAGTACAGAAAGAAATACCTGTGAATCAGACGGCGCTACTCCTTAGCTCCCACCACGTGTGGAATAAAACCCAGAGGCCTTGCCTGCGGGGCCTCTTCCATCTGCCCCTGTCACCTTCTCCAAACTCACCCCCACCTCCCTTCCCCCCTCCCTCAAGTCCAGCTACCCAGACTCCTCTTGTTTTGCACACACAGAAGTCATGTTCCTGCTGCAGTCTTTGCACTTCTGTTCCTTCTGACTAGAATGCTCTTCCCTAGGATTTCAGGATTTTCTCCTTCACTTGGTCAGGTCCCGGCTCATTCATTACCTCCTCAGGGGCCTTGATCATCCCTCTCATGTTCACTCTGCTTTACTTTTCTTGAAGGAACAGAGCACTACCAAATGAGCATAGATGGAAACGCCCAGACCGAGTGCAGGGAAATTACACTATCTATTTGTTAACTCATCTAGGCTTTTGTTGTCTGTCTGCCCCGCTGCACTGTAAGCCCCCGGAAGGGAGGGATTCCCTTTCTTGTTCACTGCTGTGTCCCCAGTGCCCAGATCAGTGCTTGGCACATGAGAGATACTAGATAGATATTTGTTGAATGAGTGGATGAATGGAGGAAGTGATGGAAAGATGGGTCAGAGGGTGAATGAATGAATAAATGAACAAATGAATGACTCTATGAGCTCGGCTGGAGAGGGGATCACTGTAGGAGCGGGAATGGTCAGGAAAGGCTCCATGGAAGGAGATCTAGCTCAGGACAGAGTCAGCAAGGCCTTAACGGAAGGCGCACAGGCAGAGGCAGGGAAGCTGGGAAGTCTAAGGCTGATGGACTTTGCCTCTTTCTTCCTATGCGCAGCACTCCTTCCCAGGGCAGGGGCTCCACCCCTCACCCAGTTCTCAATGCATTAACAACCATCCTTGTCCCCGTGCAGATAGAGAAGGCTGAGGCCAGGCCATCTCCCCAGGTCCTGGTTACTGGGGGTAGGGAGGGGCCAGGTTCTGGGTGTCCTGCTTCCCCCGCTCCCCCACCGCCCCCCGAGCCTGAGAAGAGCACCTGGCAGGTGGATCCCAGGGGCAGCTGTTGCCAAGCCGGTCGGACCTTCAAGCCAGCTCTCTCTCTCAAAGCCTTGTTTAGAGACGATGGGCCACTGCCGTGTCCTGGAAGTGTCCTGGTAGGTCTGCGGTGACTGAGTGTTGGTGCTTCTGTCCGGCAAATGGAATAGCGTTGGTTACAAGGAACTGTGCCGGGTGCTGAGGGAAGATACCAGGAGACTAGTTCTTCTGCCGGCAGCTCCACTCCCGCAAGTCCCCTTCGTCTGCTCACTCGGTGTTCTTTTCCCTGGGGAGCCCTCAGAGGCCAGAAGTTCCCTTTTTCCCTTGAGCGCTATCCCCAGAGCAGCTCCACCAGACAGCCCCAGCCGTGTGGAGAGAGCTCACGTCACAGTGCTCTGGGGGCCTGACCGACCTGGCCTTCAGTGCCTCTGACCCTTCTCCCCAGAGGCCGCTGCTTTGTGCTGACCTTCTTGGAGAAGGCCATGGCCAGGCCTACCCTGGGAGAACCACCAAATGAGCATAAATGGAAATGCCCAGACGCTGCGCAGGGGTAGGGGAAGATTGTCCCAGTGCTGGCACAGCAAGAATTCCAAGGCTCAGAACCCAGATGTTTGCGTGACCCGACTTGCTCAGCAGCAAAATTGCTATGTGATATTCATAGATTCATTCATTCATTCATTCATTCAGCAATTACTGGAACTCAAACTACATACCAGGCACCGTTCCAGACCCTGCAGCTACAAAAGACAAATATCCTGGCCCCATGGAGTTTAATAACTAATAAACAAGAAAACTAAGACATGCAGTATGTTAGATGGTGGTAAGAGCTACAGAGGAAAACGAAGTGGGAAAGGAGCGAGCTTGTAGCTGGGGTAGCAATTTAAAATAGGGGTGGCCAGGAAGACCTGACCGAAAACTCGATGGTGGAAGTGGTAAAATGGAGTTGGACTCTGGATTGTCTTTGAGGGTAGAGCACACAGATTTGCTGACGGGTGTGAGAGAGAAGAATCAAGGATGACTCCAAGATTTTTGGCCTGGGCAACTGGAAGGATGAGAGGCGCCATTAACAGGGATAAGCCAACCATGGATGTGCATGTTTGGGGTGGGGGTGGAGAATATCGGAAGCTCGGTTTTGGAGATATTAAATTTGAGATGCCTTCAGACATCAAGTGGAGATGGCGAGTAGGCAGTTGGGTAAGTGAGTCTGAAATTCAGGGAGGAGGTCTAGAGTAGAGATATGTGGGTGTTGTCAGCGCACAGATTACCTATGACATGGCAATGGAGGCTGTTTCTAGGTACTCACTTGCCTGGGGGTATACAAGGGACAGCCAGGCCACAACTCCACGTTGTTCTGCCTTGGCAGGCATCCAGCTCCACCAAGGCTGCCAAGAACACCCAGCTTCAGATACCTCCCCACCCGCCCCGAGTCCTTATCTCACTTACACCCTGCTTATTCACTGCTTTGGAAGTAAACTCAAGTAAACGCATCTTGACCAAATTGCTTTTGCCCATGGACTAGACTAGCTCACCACCTCCCTTCCGATGCACATAGAGATACACACATCACTTGTATGTTCGCAGAGGCAACACGAAAAGCCCCATCTCTGCTGGCTGTACAAACCTCAGCAGTACACTGTGTTAAAGACTGTTGCATCCCTATTTGTGGGTTTCTAGAGTGCCCCTCGCCCTCCCCCTTCCTACCCCACACCCCAGATCCCAAGCCAGAACAGCCCATACCCGTTCACACATTTACATCTGCTGAGTGAGAACCTACACGTCCTGAGCTGGGTCAGGTCCAGACGGGAGACAGCCCCTGTGCCTCCAGGAAGCTCAGAGTCCAGTGGAAGTTAAAGGACAGTAACAGCCAGGGTGCTAAGGAGCATGTAAAGGTAAATCCAGGCAGCTGTGGGAGCAGATGGAGGGGCATCTACAGCAGCCTGCTATCATGGGAGATTTCCTAGAGGAAACATCTCATCTGGCTTTGTAAGTAAGAATAACCAGGCAGTTGATACGTGTGGAGCGTGTGTGGTTGGTGGAACAGGGCATCCTAAGCCAAACCAATGGATGTACAAACTGGGAGAGGCACAGGGGGGGCCATCAACCTGGACAGCTGATGCCAAGAGCGCCAGAGGAAGAGACAGAAGATGGGCAGGGGGAGGCATCTACCTAAGGACGAGTTTAACAGGAACCCAGGGTTATATAACCAGAAGGGGAGGTGGGCAGGGGCAGGCTTCAATCCAATGAGCCTGGCTCCAAAGCCTGTGGGTGGCCTAAGGATCACCCACAACGTGAGCTCCTGAGGACCCTGATAAACATTCAAAGGCTGGGCTACACCCAGACCAACTGAATTCATAGGCTCTGGACCCCAGGAATCTGTAGTATTTTCACAAGAGCCCCAAATGATCTGATGCACAGACTGGTCAGAACACCACTCCTCGCTCTTCTGTCTCTCCAGCTTTACCCTTGGTGACAGGGCCCCTGAAAGGCGGGACATGCTTCACATTCATGGTCATGGATTATGCCTACATAAACACTTCTAAACCCAGGGAGTTCTGGGAATTACAGTCAGACGAGGATGGGGGTGGGGGAGGGGGAAGCAGGAGATGAGGCGAAGGAATCTCTGGCAGGAGTGGGAGGAGGGTAGGGGAGTTTGTTTGGGGTGTTTTTCAGGCAGAGGATGTAGGAGGTCCTATTCAGGCACCCAGCAAACAAGCCCTAGTCCCCAGCTCTTCCCAGCCCTTCAAGGACAGCAGGCAAAGAACCCAGGAAGCAGCCACTTTTTATTCCACAACAGTAAATTCCAGCTACTACACAGTGATAGGAATTCTTCAGCACACCCTGTTACCTAGGCCCGCGCTGTCCAACAGAACCTTCTGCAGTGACGGAAACCATTGTCCGCACTGTCCAACACAGTAGCCCCGAATCACTTTTCATTACTGAGCACTTTCAATGTGGCTAGTTCAGCTGAGGAAATGGACTTTTAACTTAAATTAATTTAAATTCAAATGCCACATTTGGCTCGTGGCTACTGCACAGACAGCACAACTCTAGGCCCTGTCCTAGTCCAGGGGCAGTTTGGTTCAAAAGCCAACTCTGGGGAGAGCAAGTGGCGGAAAGAGCCATTGGGGTTGCCACTATCCCTTCCCAGAGAGAAACAGTCACCCCACTGTGAAGACAGCGAGTTTCAGAGCGGGGGGATGCTACGGGCGCGCCGGATGAGGTTAGCCAGCTGCTTGGCCAAGCCGCCCTTGCTGGGCTCCTCGATGTGGAAGGTTCGGGTGAGGAGGTTGTAGAAGGAGCCATAGCACACGGCCACCACCGTGCACGTGAGGCAGATGACATTGTAGGGCATGCTGAAGTCCGGCGTCGGCAGGTTCGCTGTAGCCGCCCCTGACACAGGAAGGGTTAATAATCACTGGAAAAGGCTTGCCAAC